>NC_056527.1:83318476-83344557 GCF_019175285.1 Sceloporus undulatus | reverse complement strand
ATTATTATTATTATTATTATTATTATTATTATTATTATTATTATTATTATCTTTAATCTGACGGCTCTCCTCCAGCAGGTCATTCCACGGTTTTGGAGCAGCTAATGAAAAGGTCCTCTAGGGTGGGATTATATGGGAAGAGTAAATTATATGTCAAATAACATCATCGAAGGCTTTTCTACCCATCGTGGCGCCTGAAAGCTTTTATTAGGACATAAGTAATAATGTTATGGAATATCATCTTGGAACATCCTGGGACTGGTAGTTAAAACCAGGATGAAGTGGAGGGCAATGGATGTACACACATGGGATGTCAAAAATATGCATTTTTCGTATCTAATGAATGTAAGAATTATATATGTTTAACTTTTCCTGTAGCCAGTCCATGATGGGGAAGAGTTTCCTTTGTCCAAAACCCTATAAAACCATAAGTAACTTTGTGTTTGAGGGCTTCAGAATTCTGGAAAGTTATTATGGCTTTCTGGGATGCAATGGCATTCCTCTGCATCCCTTTAAAATGCTTTTTAAGAGATGGTGGGAGTGGGGTGAAGCTCAATGAGAGGAGGAAAGAGAGAAGCCCCAGGATTTTATTTTAGTTTTTAAATTCAAATTTCAATTTTTAAAAAATTAAATAAACAAATAGATTTTTTTAAAAAATATTCTTTTTAAATTTTCTTTAAAAAAATCACATCTTTATTTATGCATAAGTAATTTTTAAAAAAATTCTTCAAAAACATCACATTTGAACCAACTCTTCATTATGTATAAGTAAATATTTTTAAATTTTTTTCTTTTAAAAACATCACATTCTTCATTATGGATAAGTAATTTTCTTTAAAAACATGACATTTGAACCAACTCTTCATTATCTATAAGTAAATGTTTTTAAATTTTTTCTTTAAAAACATCACATTTGAAACAATTCTTCATTTATCTATAAGTAAATATTTTTAAATATATATACATATTCTTTCAAAACATCATATTTGACCCAACTCTTCATTATGTATAAGTAAATATTTTTTTAAAATCTTTAAAAACATCACGTTTGAACCAACTTATATATAAGTAAATACATTTAGGTTGCGTATATGAAATGATATCATGTCATATATCAAACCTACCCAACAATTAAAATATTTCAACCATAACATAGCACACACACAAAATCTTGCATGTTTTCATATATCTCAAGCAAAACATATCAACTCTCATCCTAATCATCCCCTTCATCCTCTCTCCTTCTTCCTCATTTCCTTTTCATTAAATTTTTCTTTAAAAGCATCACATTTGAACCAAATCTTCACTATGTACTATGTATAGGTAAATGTATTTAGGTTGTGCATAGGTATAGTTTTAATTTTGCTAGTTGTTTATGCCACAACTGTTATATTACATTCAGTGGTATATGGGAATTATGAGTTACGTTAGTGCAAAAAAGCATTACAAAGGATTTTGTATGGTGTGAAATGGGAGGAGGAGGTTAATGAGGAGGTTGGCACCGTAAGTTACTACACTTGATGACACCAACCCTAAGAACGAATGTCACTGGCTCAGGAAGGGATGTTTCTTTCTGGAGTGTGAATGGGAATGTAAATGGCCTAAAAGTAAGAGGGCATCTCCTGCTCTGTTAGTAGACTAGTATTACCATGTACAAAAGGGTGGCCATCCAATGGGATGGCAACTAGGCAGCAGATGGTCACTGATGGTGTGTTTGTGCGACAGTGCGCATGGATGGTGGGAAGGCAACAAAATAACTACCCAGCAGCACAGCTTGATGCCGCACCATGTGGGCAGGCTATGCATATTCAGGCTGCCTTGGGAGCAACCCTGCAGTCAGCAAGGTTTCAAACTGCTTTTGGAAAATGCAAGTTCAATCCACTTTTTCCTGCCCATCTGTTTTACCCCTCAGTTAATCCTTTGCCATCCTAGTTTCTCTGCTGCTTTTAAAATGTCCCAGTTTCTCTTCATCCTCCGCTGTGTATTCAGCTTATTTCAGTTCCTGCAAAGTTCAAAGTGCAGAGTTTATTAACTGAGTAATTAATGCTCCAGGAGAGATAGGAAAAGAGAAATCTTGCTCTTCCCAGTTGGGTTATTTGTTGTTGTTTTCACTCGCACAGACTTTCCTAGACTCAGTACATAAATTCCCAGGGTTTCTTTTCTTAAATTATTAGTTTTGTGTTTGCCATCTTGTTGCCTGCCCTTGATGTTGCTTGGCCATAGATGTCCTAGTTTCCACATGAGCAAGTCATGATTGAAATGTGACCTCACTCCAAAACAAAATCTCATTGATTTCCATGGTTCTACTCAAAGGATGACCAATTCTCACTCCGAACAATGGCTTGGGTGAGTCCTGCATGTGCACTCCAGAATACTAAAACAAGAAATGTTTCTGAATGCAGGAAGTCTGGAAAACCACACTCTCAAGTCTTAAGACATTACACAGAAACACAATTCAGAACCCTTGCAGTTTATTTGCTTATGCAAATGTAGCTTTGGGAAGAGGGCAACTTGGATTTGAAAAGCAGCAGGCTTAATTCTTTCTCTGCCCACTAGACCTCCATTCCAATTTGTCTCCAAACAGCTTTTGCTCCAGCAGCATACCAAAGCATGTTCACTCTGGAAACAGTGCCTCTGGGACCTTGGAAGGACAGAAGCGCCAGCACAGAAAAGGCAGCAGGTGGGAGAGGCAAAGGCTAAACATACCCCAATTCTTCTTACCTGCAAGGAAAGTCAACCCCTCCCCAAAGGATTTTCTTTTCTTTTTAAATGGCTGCTAGAGTTATGTTCCATGCATTTGACTGCAGTATGCTGATGGCATTCAGGTATATGCAGCCACAGGACCTGCAACTAGAGTGTGCTGCACTAGGATACAGTTGGTGATGGTCAAGAAAAATACAAGATCCAGAAAATTATAGATCTTCCCAAAAACCACACACTTAGCTCCATTTGACTGCCGAGAGCAACAGTGGCCTCATTCCATATCTTTCTGTTTAAAGGATGCTGCCTCTTGAATATTAACAAACCCCAGGGTCCACGGGCTGCTTGCCACATGCACAGAATGGCAAGAAATGTGTGTGTACCCACATCACCACTCCCAGAAAGAAAGAAAAATGAAGGGAATGGAGAGCAGGTCACCATTCATTTGCATGTGCTTACTCATTCAAATGAAGGTTTTGCCTTTAATCTGTTGACTGGAACAACAAATAAAGAAACCTTTAGTGACAGATTTGCAACCTCAGATGTGTGGAACCCAGAGGAAGCAACAAGTTAGAGACTCACAAGTTGGAGTTCTTTTTTCCCTG
This sequence comes from Sceloporus undulatus, assembly GCF_019175285.1. Lineage (NCBI taxonomy): Eukaryota > Metazoa > Chordata > Lepidosauria > Squamata > Phrynosomatidae > Sceloporus > Sceloporus undulatus. Next base: position 83,341,252 of record NC_056527.1, on the reverse strand, counting down.
GAACAAATTGATGGGAATACCTCCTTGCTTATTTCTTGCTTACTTCTAAAGCTAGCAGACAATTTTAGCTTTTGGGATTATGATGGCTTTCATTCTAATAATAAAAACATCAGGAATGCAAAGGTGGCAGTGTTTGCTGTTAATGCCAGAGATTGGAACCATTACTCTTTCTTTGAACTTCCTCCCGCCATTAGCTATGATGGTAAGAGGATTCTAGGAGTTGTGACCAAAAAGGATAACTTTTCCAAACTCTGGAGATTTTTGAGACCTGGAGATTGCAGAATAATAATAGGTCTTTTAACGTTTACTTTTAAACAGCTTTGTATCTCATGTTTTAATAATACAAAAATTTCATCCATCACTCTATTTATATCCTGACTTCTTCCCAGGATGGGATTTAAGATGGCTTTCATATTTAAAAAGAGAGATAACACTATAGTAAGTTTTTAAAAATAATATTAGTTTGTGTTTGTTTAACAGCAAAATTTTCTCTCTCAGGTAAAATGCCCCAGGCATTTGGCAGCTACTGCATGATCTGAGCAAACCTCAGGTTCTGAGTTGCATGGTTCCCCTTCAAAGAATAGCACTGTTCTGATCATTCAAATCTGCATTACAAGAAAGTACTTCTCCCTGGAGACAGGAGTGTCAACAGAACAAAAAACTAGGCTCATTTGGAACCAATAAAGAACGAAGCCAATACTGGCTGATGCAGATGGAAGATTGATTAAATATAGTCTTTGAATATAGGAAGGAAATAAATTCATAACTGGAGAACTGACTGGATGTGAATTAAGAATGAATTTATCAACAAGTTAGCCAAGAGGTTCACAAATAAGTACAAGTTCATACCTGTTATGATTCATGATAAAGATGAAATTCTAAAACATCAAATGCACTGGCCTATTGAAGAGTGAAGGGGAAGTGTGGAGTACACCCAAGTGTGTGTATGTGTGTGTGTATTAAATTAGTCACATCAATTATTTTAATTCTGGGGTGGCAATGATATCATTTATCAACTATATTCATAAGCATTTAACATATTAACTATAGTTGGTTTTGAGTATATTTAAGGCAGGGGTGTAGAGCCTACAGTTCTCCATATGCTGTTGGACTCCTCTCCCCATCAGTCCTAGTTAGCCTGGCCTGTGGACGATGAGTGATGGGAATTGTAGTTCATCCACATGTGGAGTGACACAGATTCCTCACCCCTATCTTAAGGAATGAAATCCACATATCATTTTCAAACTACGTAAGGAAAGGCTTTCCTTTCTTACATATTCACTCATCTATAACCTGTTTTTTCTTACATATAAATTAGCAAGCCTCTAAAAATTGGATCTGTGATTGATGGTCTGCTTGGTGGAGAAAATGGAAACAAGAAAACAATCATGACCTGTGAAAGCAGTGGAATGAAAGTGGCTGAAACTAAGGAGGTTTAAAAAATCCTGTCTGTTGTGCTGGGGTAGATGAATGGCATTATCATCTACTTCCCAAACTGTGTGCATATGATGCTGCCCATTGTTGGCATTGTTTTGTAAAAACGACTTTTAGAAAAGGGTGCATCCTGAGGTATTTGTGAGGAAGGTGGTTGAAGGAGCAAAAGATCTAGTGAGTATCTTCTCAGAACTATGCAAGGATGGTCCCAGGAATGAGTTCAGATGGGGTGCATATGTGTGTGCCCTGGAAGCATCACATCTTCTCCTATTGCCCTTTCCCAGCTGACTATGCCCCATGTTCATTGGTAAGTTGCTCCTCCTCCTCTGTGGGTGGTCGCTTTCTCTTGAAAAAGCCTGTCTATTGGAAGAAAGAAGAAATGAGAACATGATGTGAGTAAAACATAGCACTCCATGCTAGTAAAACAAAAAAACCCACATAGTTTCCTGTTCTTGATGCACACATAAAACAGCATCAGCTAATATGGTATTGTCCATACAACTTGGTTCTGGTGAAATTTCCTGGACTGTTCCATTGATCTCAGAAATGTCAAAGTCGAAAATTCACAGATGGCCGGCAACCTGGGGTGGCTGGTGGCTGCCATGTTTCATGGGCTGGCAAATCCATTTTGTGTTTTGCAGTCTTATTGCACAAGAAAAGTGGAAACAGAGCTGGAAAGAAGCTATGCTCTGTGTGCCTTACCGCATGACATCATAGTGCTTCAGTAATACAACATCATGCAGTAAGGCACAGAGAAAACAGCTACTCTCTGGCTCTGTTTCCACTTTCTTTTCTCATGTGATAAGGCAGCTGGTGTGAAATTTAAAAAGAGTTATCCAAAGTGCTGAATTTATCTAGGGAGGAGGCATCTTGGATAAATCCTTTAAAGTTCAGACTAACTCCCAGAGTGGGTTCATCAACTCATGGACATGGGAGCTATCAGCCACCATTGCAAAGAACCCAGTGCCTTGTTTACAAAGCTATTAGCACTTCCAGAAGGCTTCCCAGGATTTTATTAGCTTCCGAGAGAAGCCATACATCCCACTTGAGTTTTTGTTGAAGAAAAAAGAAAAGGTTGGTCCTCCCCCCCACCCAACACACACACACTGTGGCTTATTTGGGATGGGGGCTTTGCATATCTTGTAATGCAAAGCTAACACAATATTAACATATTCAGGGGTAGTTATATTGGCCATACAGCAAAAAACAACAAAAACAAATTCCCCAGTCCACAAAAGAGTGATACCTTTATTGGCCAATGTGCAAAACACACCATGCAAGCTTTCAAAGCTCCACTGGCTTCTTTATCAGGCAAAATATATTATCAAAAAACCATACTAGAGAAGAAAAGTGAGTTACAGGCCTACGCTTTGTGTCTGATGTTGTCTCTGTTGTAGTTCAGCTGGTTTGGAGGGATATAAATGCAAACGGAGGCCACTCCTCTCTTGGCCTTGTGGGGACCGAGTTTAAATTTTACTGCCCTTTGTCTGAGTCTGCATGTGGCCAAGAAAGGAGTGGCCTCTGCCTGCATTGAGATCCCTCCAAATCAGCTGAACTACAACCAAAACAACACCTGATACAAAATGTAGGCCTGTGACTCTATCAGTGCCACTTTTCTTCTCCTGTATAATTTTGAAACATCTTTTGCCTGATAAAGAAACCAGTGGAATTTTGAAAGGTTGTGTGATGTGTTTTCTGCATTTTGGTTGGCCAACAAAGGTATCCTCTGTTGGGAATTTTGGATTTTGCTTTATTTTATGATATTAACATGTTATAGTCATTGCAATAAAGGTAGCAGTAAATCAGCAGACAGATCCCACAACAAGGAATGAAGTGGATTATGGTTGTTTCTTTTTCCAGTAAAGTTGAAGCTCTTCATTTTCTCTCCTTTTCAACTACTTCTGTGTGACCAACAGCTGGTGGGTATCAGAAAGCTCTCCAGTAAGGTGTACACCCTGGCTTGTGTCACACATGGGTGTGATATTTTGGAAGGTCCAGGGGCTAATACCATACTGCTACTTCTCAATGGAAAAACAGAAATAATTATTCTTCATCAGAGAGAGCAATAAGGGGTCTATGAGTTACGCAAGAAAGAGACTACACTTTGCCAACCTCTAATATAGGATAACACCCGGCCCATAAACAGGCTCTCTCTCTTTCTCTCCAGGATGTTTACAGAGTTAAGGAGGCAGGTATCTGGGATTTTAGCACCCAACGTGGTTCTCCATGCACTTTACTCCCATCTTAAGACCTGCCCGTCCCTCTCATGGTTGCAATTACCTTCCAAAGAATTATAATAAAGGTTGCAAGAAGAAGAAGTCCCACCAATACAGCTACTATGATCCACCATACAGGGATCTCCCTCTCAGCATCAGGATTCACCCGCTCCACTAGTGTTTCAGCCTATGTGGGAAAGAAGAAGGAAAAGCCAAAGTCAAACAATGAAAGAACTCAACTTCACTTGAAGTAGGCCAGGCCTCCAGATTTTGCTCAAAATTACTAGGAAATGATGTTTATCTCCAGAACAGGCAGTCCTCCAGGCCTGGCCTGGAATCCAAGAAGTGATCTTTTCATCTCCAAGAAGATCTGGAGATGAATACTGGAGATGTGACAAGCCACTCCTGTATATCCTCCAACATATCACAGTTAAAAACCAGAACACACAAAGCAATGAAACCTAAACTTCAAAATAGAAGCAAATTGTGGAGGAAATATTTTTGTTGTATGTGCCTTCGAGTCATTTCCAACTCATTTCTAGCATGACCCTAAAGTGAACCTATCATGGGGTTTTATTGGCAATTTATGTTCAGAGTCTTTGCCTCCCTCTGTGGTTGAGAGAGGTGACTTGCCCGAGGCCATTCAGTCGGTTCCCATGGCCAAGCAGGGACTCAAATCCTGGTCTCCAGAGTTATAGTCCAATGCTGGCTCTCAGGAAATAGTCTACTAGCTTTATATCTGCTTGTAGTTATTCAATTTTCCACCCCATCCCACCCCAAGTATTCTTAGTTATGGCAGCTGAGGAATTACACTGTGCTGTGGTCATGTTGGGGAATAATAAACTATTGAATCTGGCAAATTATTACTTAGAACTATTGTCTTAAAATGAATAAATTATGACTATGATTCTAAAAAGATTAAACTCCTCAAAGATTAAACTCAAAAGCAAAAATCTGTGAGAATTTTTATTAAAGCACTTGGCATTGTGAAATGTTTGCCATCCCAAAATTTTCTTCCCTTCATTTCAGCAACCCTTGTTTCAAGACATACCAGAGAAGACCCACTTGGTAGAACCTCTGGCTGTATGTGGTACGGCATCCCTGAAGTGTTGAACCAGGCCTGAGACTGGATAAGAAACTGTTCCAAGGGTCGCTGTAGTAAAACAGTTGCCACAGACAACATGTAAATCTCATTAATCTGGGACAGTGGGGAAGCAGGGGAGGGAGACAGGATATACAATAAAGAGAGTGACCATGTGAGATTAAACCTTGCTTTTAAAAGGGAAAGGAAGACTGCCCTACTCCTTGGTTCATATGCAGGCTTTGCATCTCCCCAGTACAAGTTCCTTATTCTTACCTCCAAAGCTTAATGTGGATGTTTGGCTCCAAATATCTTGGCACTCAGCTGATTCATTCTTTCCTATGATCATGGCTCTTCCAAACATCCATCTTCTACTTCCTTACAACCCTCACCAAAACCTACTTCTTCTCCAACTGATTTTTGGCAATAACCGTTCCTGCTTCCATGGCTTACCTCATACTTTCTGGAACCAGAACTTGGGAACTGGAATTGTACTTTTTTAGATTAAATCTTCTAGAATATCCAGGGGTTATTCAGATGGTGAAAACAATCCAGGATGAATCTGGGTTAAATCTCGATTGTTCACACGCATCCTGAATGCACTCATTTAAGTTTGCGGGAGCTACCAAAAAACCCACTTGATCCAGGATTGGGGTATTCCCCGAGAGCTTAAAAAAGATCTGCATCATCAGTCATGTGAATAACTGATGTGAATACACATGAATGGACCCGAATAAAACTCTGCATGTCTTGAATATGTTCCAAATGTATTCCTCTTGTTGACTCCATCTTTATTTCAATGCATGCATGTGTAAGCAATGGAATTTGCAGAGATGTGCATCAATGTGGTTCCATAGTGGGAATAACAAACCAGGAATGCATGAGTGAGCTAAAAAAAAATACCTCCGCATCTGAATGAACCCCCCATGATGCTAGATGAAATGTTCTGGGAAGTACAATAAAAAAATGTAACTTTCCCAAGCTCTGACAGTGATTGTAACTTAGCATAATGGAAACAATCACATATCTTCCCCCCCCTTCTTTGTTCTCCACCCTCCCTTTTCTCTGCTGTTTTTCTTTGTCTATTTTTATACTGCAAGCTCCTCAGGGCAAGGACCTATCCTCTTGTACTCTGCACAAAAGCATGTAAAGCATGACACAGGCTCATGGTATATAAGGCAAACTGACTTTTTGGCAGCCACTTGACAATGTCATTTCAGGTCAGGGGTAACAACAATCATGTGGGGCTTGGCACTCATAACATTTATTTTGCCCATAACATCTATTCCAAGAGGGCTTTGTTTTTGCATCCCTTTTGGGATGGGACATCAGCAGACGGAATGGAAAATTTTACCTTTTTAAACTACAGCTCCTATCCAGCATGCCCATTCCCTCTTTCAGCAGAAGCTCCTTCCTTACCTCCTGGAAACTCTGCAACCATAGAATGGCATGGATAGTCACCATAGCTCCTTGCCCTCTCTCAAGTAAGCCCACACGACAGCGGAGGACTGCACATATTTGGCTGCTACAGTTCTGTACGCAGATAGTATTAATTAGATTCCATTCCATTCAAAACAGGTTAATCAAGATGTTCACCCTACAAGGTCTATAATTTGTAGGGACTCCAGGTGCAATCCTATGCTACAGATCAAAGGTTGGGAAATGTACTGGGGGGGGGGCCGAGTTGGAAATTTGTTTGAAAACAATCAGCTTCATAGATTTCATGGATATGGGTATTTTCAGCAAAGTATTAGATAACAGGCAATGTTATGCTGAATTTTTACCTTTGTGAAGTTTCTAATGTACAGAATATTTGCCTCATTCGTTTTCAGAAGAATTCCGCATGGCAGATTATTCACGGTATCCCAGCTTTACAGAAAGGGAAAATGAAATGCGGACTTGGCCCAATTTCTGGGGATGTGGACATGAGCTGATGTGAATGGCTTTGGACCACACTACACTATGAAATAGCCCACAATCCCCATAATGTCTCACCACCAGCACAGGTTCCTCCAGCGACGCTGGGCTCACATCACGCTTCTGTCGCCAGCGCCCTCTCTGACCAGTCATATTGGAACTGGGGGTAGTCATGGCCTCTTGGAGTTCCAGCTATGATGAAAGATACACTGAACAGGTAAAAAAGCAGGCAGATGTATCTCAAGGGCAGCAATGCAAAGCATCTCTCTGGCTATATGCCCTGAGACAACCGGAAGCAACATAATTTCAAACCTGTAATATGCAAAGGGAGAAAGTGTGGTCTTTCAGATGTTTTGGGGCTGCAGCTCTCATCATCCCTCACTATTGATTATGCCAGGCAGGGATGATGAAAAATGTATTTGAATAATATCTGGAGGATTGCAATTTGTTCCTCCTCACTGTAATTGCATGGGAATGCAAATCACATGTATCCTCTGACTCAAATGTAGCACAGGAAAGAATAAAAAACTTTTTGACTATAACTTCCATAATCTTGCAGTCAGTTGTTATGTTGAGTGTGGCATTCTTGGAACTGTAATCCCCAAATTAACTTTTACCAGCTGTGCTAATGGGTTACACCAAAAATTTAATTAAAAAGAAGGAAGATGTGGCACCGTATAGGGGGGAATACCATTTGTGAAGGAGAACAGGTGGGAGTGCCTCTTAAACAGATGTACACACAAGTAAAGGGATTGGTATGTGAAAGTACTCCAACATAAACAGAAAACATTCTTTTAAAAACAAATTATGTGATTTCCCAGTACTCCTACCTTGAGGGGGTTGGTCTCATTCATGGATGAGCAGGTGACGTTGCCCTCGGTGCTCACCCTGGTGATGTAGAGCAAGAAGCTTTCCCAGAACTTGTTGGGGAAATCCACAAGGAGCTCAGCCCCAGACACAGTGCTAGGACCCGCATTCTGCAACTGGGAGGGGCAGAAAATTAGGGGAGTAGGGCCAACCAAGGAAGGGGAACAGCAATGGAAGGGGAACAGCAACATGGTGTTAATCTACCTTTGTGAGGTTTATAATGTACAGAATGTACAAGGAACATGGAAGACATTGCAGACTAAGGCCCGTTACAGACGGGCTCTTGAGGCGCCCCCATCAAGTGCTAGGGGTTGGCCGGGGACCTAGCGTCCACACCAGCCTCACCCCTAGCACGTGACGGGGGCGTAATAATGGTAGCGCCCTATACACACAGGAGTCGCCATTATTACGTGTCGGATGCATAGCGTCTGCACGTCGCGCGGCGCTTATGACATTGCGAGTGCGCCACTGGCGCCTCACAGTGTCATAACCGCGCCGCAGGAAGAAGCACCATTTTGGGGCTTCTTTTTTGCTCCACGCGGGAGCTGCACGGTTTGGCTGCTGCGGCTCCCTTGCGGAGCAACCAGCAGTGCAGGCAGACCACCGCTTTTAGGCGGTCTGTAATGCGCCTAGGTCAGCCAGAAAAATCAGCAGTAGCAGAACATGTTATAAACCATCCTGAGCATAAAATGCTATTTGAAAACACTGAAATTCTGGACCATCCCAACAGCTATCAGGTCAGAATGCACAGGGAAGCCTTTGAAATCTACCAAGACAACTTCAAGAGGAAAGAAGAAATCCTTAATGTTAGCAAAGTTTGTCTACTAGTCCTGAAAAACACTAAAATCAAGACCCAGCAAAATGCAAATAAAAAACCCACCCAGGGTCAGGGGTTTTCCCAGCAGACAATGATCACTAATTAAACAGATACTAATCCTCTTTGCATATCTTCCCACCCTGAGGCCTTGCTATTCAACAACAGAATACATAGATTAACGTGGAAATCACTCCTACCTACACAGGTTCACACAGTACATATATACCCCACTCCCTTCCATGCCAGCATTCTCTGAAGATGCCAGCCACAGATGCTGATGAAACATCAGGATTAAACTCTACTAGAATATGGCCACATAACCCGAAAAACCCACAAAAAACTATGGTATTAGTCCTCTGCATCCTGTTCCAAAGTTTGGAAATGTTACCTTTTTGGATTACAAATCCCAGATGTAGTTCATCCTGTCTAAGGAGTTCTGGGAGGTATAGTCCCCAAAAGCACATTTCCCAAGCTCTGGCCAATTCCAGCCTCTGCTTCTTTGTACCCACCCGATAGACATGTTCAACTTTGGGTCCATAGTCATCTACTTTCTTGCTCTTATTCTTATAGTCTTCAGTGATCACTGGGAGTACAAGGGCAGCTGGTGCAGAGATCCTAGGAGTAGAACACAGAGCAGGTGAGAATTAAATTGCTATTCCAACTTACTGCCCTGGGACACCACTTCCTCTAGGCAAAAGGAACTATGTGTTAAAAGGGTACGACACCCTTTCCCATTATGACTTCTGGAAGCAATGCTTCACCTACTGTTCTCATTCATGAGAGACCAGCAGGAGGCACTTTGGAAGACAGGAGAATCCAGTAGGAAAGTTTTCCTGTCCTGTATAATTTTCAAGTTGCATGTGTGTACATGTCCACACACACATGTCAAAATACTCCCCAATGAGAATGTCCCCAGTCTGTGACGATTACAGAAAAACAGCAATTGTCAAAAGAAGCAACTTGTTCTGCCCTTAACATCACCACCACTGGGTATTGCACTCACCCTAGCAGCTCCATCTTTGCAGCCGCCTTGACAGGGACTGGCAGTCGTACCACATTACTGCTGGAGTTGAGGGTATTCTTGCTGCAGGAAAAGGGTGAAGTCATATGGGAACCAGAACAGGGCTTAAATCTGAGCCAAACCTAGATTTTATTTTCAAATGGCAAAGGGGGTCCAGCCCTGTGACATGGAAAGTCACAAGTAAGGAAGGCTACTGTATACCTGGATGAGTTTTGTCTCCTACCATGCAGCAATTTCAAGATACAAAACCCCTGACCAGAGTGGATGGACATGGGACAGAAAACACTGGCAGTGGGAAGATTCAGTATTTAGCATAGCTTTTCCTTGGAAGGAGGAGAGGATAAATATGTCTACAGCAGAAGTGGAGAATATGTGGTCTTCCAGACGTTATTTGGATGCCATTACCCCCAAGCAATATGTCAAGTGATCAGAGTCACAGATTATGGGTCTGTAATCCAACATCATCTAGAGCAGAGTTGAGCCCTCCATATGCTGCTAGCCTGTAAGTCTCATCAGACCTAGCCAATGGTGTGGGCTGCTGGAAGTTTTAGTTCAACAACATCTGGAGGACTACACTCTGTCCACCCCTGATCTAGAGGGTCACAGGTTCCCCCAGCCTTCTCACAGGTTCCCCCAGCCTTGGGAGAAATTACTTTTTAGATTAAAACTCCCAGAGTTCTCAACCAGCATGGCCAGTGGCCAGACTCATGGATGATGGAAGCGGCGATCCAACAATATCTAACAGGAACAAATTCCCCACACTTGCCAGACTACAAGGAGGGAGCTTGTGCTCAAGGGCTTCAGACTCCATGGGAGAGTTAGCTTTAGGGATATGGGATGGTGGACCAGTTAGTTACCTCTTCAGCTGCAGCATGAAACTGATGGTATTTGCAGCATTTTCCAGTTGGCTGACACTTAGTTCTAAATCTACCTTGATCTGTAAATGAGGAGGAGCAGAGAGAGAGAGAGAGATGGAAATACCAGCCACAATGCACCAAGGGAGCAACAGCAGAGGACACACACAGCTCCCCCTCAAACTCACGTCAGGTAACAGCTTTCTAAGTCTGCCTAAGCACATTTATGCACATGGACGCCATCCAATTGTTACTAAATTGGTTAACTTGAATTATATGAATAGGACTGCCACTATGATTTTGCTTAATCTAGCATCTGAGTGTTGAGGAGCACTGGCATCCCTAGGGTTGGTGTCATTTGGTGCAGTAACTCATGGTGGTATCCCCCTATTGCCCCCCCCCCATTACCACACGATACAAAATCCTTAGTCATGTTTTTTGTACTAATGTTACTCATAAATCATAATGCCCATCTATCACTGAATATAATGGTAATTGTTGTGACATAAACAACTAGCACAATTAAAATGATACAATATCATATGCACAGCCTAAATGTATTTGCATATACTGTACATAGTTTCATGTGCTTAGAGTGAAAATTTGGTAAAATGTGATGCTTTTAAAGAAAATGTATTATTATTACTATTATTTTTAATTACATTTTTATTTTTAAAAACCTGGGGCCTGTCCTTTCTCCTCCCACTGAGCCTCACCTCACTCACACCATCGCTTCAGCATTTTAATGGGACACAGGTGAATACCACATCTGCCAAAAGGCAGATGTCTGAGGAGCAGTGGTGTCAACCCCTTCCCCAGGTTGTCACCTGGTGTGGTCCACACACCCTGCATCCCCCTAGTGATGCCACTGTTGTTGAGAAAGAGTTTAATGGTTTTTAACAATTGGAAGTCTCCCTCCAATCTTTGGAATGTCACACCATTCTGCTGACACAGTTCTGCTTCTTATCTATTCCTATCCATTGTCTCTACAGCTTTTTTAATGCTTTCAGCAGCCTTTCCTTCCCTGTTCATCGAACTGCTCCTATCCCCTCCCCAACCAAGACTAGCTTCTTAAATCAGTATTGCTGCTCCACATTATGTTGAGAGAAGCAGAGAGGTAGGCAACCTGGTAGCGGGATTGTATGATTCTAACTTCTGTGCTCAATTGTACATCTTTGCATTATAGGATCTTTTCTAGTTCTTTGATAGACATAATTCAATTTTTTTCCAATTTCCTGGCTAGAGTCCCTGTTCCTATCAATGTTTGATCCCAGGTATGAGAAATTTTTTTACTATTTCTATTTCCTCATTGTGTAGGTTGAATTTGTATAGATTCTCCATGGTCATTATTTTTGTTTTCATGTTCAACAGTAAGCCTGCCTTTGCACTTTCTTCCTAACATCTGGATAAAAGCATCTCATATCATCATCACTGCACCAATTTCTTGGTCCATGCTGCCCATCAGTGGCATCACTAGGGTTGGTTTCACCCAGTGCGGTAACTTCATGGTGTGACCCCCATGGATCTCCTGGGGAGGTGAATCTCACCCTGGGTAACTCAGCATCTTGTCACTGCCATCCCCCTCAACCAAGACAGCAAAGACAGGACACCCACCTTGAGCAAGAACAGTTTTTAAATTACATAAGATCTCCATCCTTAAGGAAAAAGGAAGTCAAAGCAAACAGCATGCCCCAAGGACAAGGGCAAAAAGGAGCCAAACAGATTGGGAGGGGGAGTCTGCAGAAGGGGAAACAGAGTGAAAGGTCTGTGGCTTCACCCCATCCTCTCCCTCCCAAAGGGGAATGGCATGCCATGAAAAATCCTCCCTTTCTTTCTGGGAAAAGGTCTTGGGATGCCTTACTGCTTACTAGTATCACTCCTCTGATGGTGTCACCCAGTGTAGTCTGCAACCCCCATAGCCCCCCTAGTGACATCAATGCTATCCATCCTGCATAAAGAATAACTGTTAAAGAATAGGTGGGGTCTTAATGTGGGTCAGACAGCAGAAATAATTATTGTAGAGTGGTAAGAGCTTCAGCACCTCCCCCAAACTCTCAACCTGTATTGCAATCACACACAGAGGAAAACCTTGAACTGAGAACCCATTCTCCATGTCATGACTAAAAACTAGAAACAGCATTCCCTAACTTGGTGCCTCTCCAAGTGCAGTAACTCCCATAATATCTGCTCAGTACAACACCTTATAGTCCAATACATCTGCAGGATACCAAGTTGGAAAAAGTCTGGCTTAAGATAACAGTGCCATTGTTCTTACAACAATTACCCATCACCACACTAAATCTGGTGTTTTTTTAAAAAAAGAAAACAGAATTTCAGGATCATTGGGTTTAGCTTCAAGTAAGGCCAGAATAAGAAACCAGTGTTGCCAGAGAGGAAAAAGCAATTGTTTTCCTGTCCTTCCAAGTTCAGGTGCATAGTACCTATATCTGATGAGGCTATTTGGGCACCTGAGGCAGGAAATCCACCAGTAAAGATACAATAGTAATATATTAAATAGCCAAAAATTTGATTCCCTTTCATCACCCAAAAATCAGTTGACTCAGGTGGGCACCACACTCAACATTATGGTAGGGCTTGCCATGCTTTGATGCAAGCTTGAGCTTGAGCTCTTTTTACAAATTAACCACATACCAATGTGCCAGCTTTCATTGGGTTGCCCACTTCACAGGCCACCAAGTGGGTCTCATTTTCTTTGCGGGAGTTGCAAATCAACTTCTGCAGGCAAGAGAGGAAAAAAAGGAAGGGGTATTAAAGTGTGAGTGCATGGAACACTGTCAATGATGTTGAATTATGCATCTTGGAGAATGCATCCCCAAAGAATTCTGCATGAGATATGGTGAGTGAGCATCATAAGAAATGAAGCAGAGCATCTTCCTATGGTTACTATTATAATCACTGTTCTTGGGCAATCTAGACAGAACTACATGATGGGTCATTTCCATCCACATGATCTCTGTCTTGAATGTTTTGACACTCCACTTTCCAGATTTGCTGAACTATCATTCCCTTTACTTCAGCCAGCATGTCAATTGGCTGCATTGGTTGGAGAAGATGAGAGACGCAACTCAGAATAAACATTATTACACTTTGCTAAACCTGAGCTATTCAAGATTTGGAGGAAGTCAGTCAATACTATTTACAATATGCCATTAGGACGGTGGGGTAGTGGTTTGGGCATTGGACCAGAATTCAAATCCAGCTCACCCATGAAACCCACAGGGTGAGCTTGGGCAAGTCACACAAACAAGTCACACATTCTCAGCCTCAGAGGAAAGCAATGGCAAGATCCCTCTGATTCAATATTGCCAAGGAAATCTTAGGATCATCATATGTCAGAAATGGCTTGAAGACACACAACAACAATTAGGATAAAGATAAAGCAAAGGGTGAATAAACCTACACATTTTTCTTGTCTTAATTCAGTAATGGAGGAAAGGGATTATAGGATTGCAGTTTTGGCAATAGCTGTGCAGAGATGTGAGGCCTGTACCTGTGTACTGCTGTTTGCTCTTTGGAAGTAAGCTCCAGTAGGAAGTTCAGCCACCAGCTCGGTCTCGTAGGCACCTTCACCATCATTCACTGCTGTCGCCTGGATGAGCAGCACATTGTCTGCCCCGATCAGCAGAGAGCCTTCATTCCTGAGACCCAGCCATGCCAGAAAATTACAGAGCTAAAGTTAAAAAGGAAGACCTCCTGCTATGTACCAGGAAACAGAAATAGCACAACCCCAGCATTGATGTAACAGTGGATGTTAGTTGAAAGCCATCTTCCGAATGCAGTTAGTTCCACAATCTTCAGAATGGAGTTAAAGTGAGGAATTGAGGCTGGGCACAGAACCAAACAGTGGGAACAACTGGCCAAGGAAAGCCAGTTGTCCCTTCTCCATCCATCAATGCCTCCTCCTCCTTTCTTTAGGCAAGACAATGGAACGGCACCTGCGGTCTTGAATTGTACAAGAAAGGGGAAAGGACCACCAGGAGGAAGACTGATTGATGGTGGAAGGGCTGTACTAGGCTTTCTCCACAGGCACTCTCAAGCTTGGAAACACCTGCACACAACTAGGCTGGCTCCCATCAGGCAAACAGTCATTTATTTATTTATGTATTGGTTTGTTTTATTTAGACTGGCCTTTTGCAACTGGCCTAGCTTTCAGAGGAAGGGATTTTTAACTGGAAGTGCACTATATTTTTTCCCCAATGGTATGTTTGACATCATCTTTTGTGCGGGTATTAGACCTCATTGCCACTACATAATAAATCGGTTTTCAAATCGATCTGAACAGGTTTAAATGGTCCTTGTTTACACTTGTGCCAAATTTCTGGTGCAGTTTGGCAAGGGAGTCACAGCGCTAAACCCATTTAAACCGGTTCTTCCGGATCCACAGAATTCACCACTTTTTTGAAACGAATCGGTTCAGTACAAGTGTGGATGTGCTGTCTATTTGTTTCAGTTTTTGTGGCACAGTCACCCCTATGAGACGACTCCATATTGAAGATAAACGCCATGCTCTTATGCCACCAGGGAGCCACTTTTAGACCCTGTCTGTTCTGGTTCTAATTAATTAAGTTGTAGGATTAATTTTAACATTAATTGGGAAATCTATGGAATTAAGCCACTTTAAGGAAAAACTAAATATTGAATAATTTAATTACTTGTGTATGATACTAGGCTTCACATTATTCAACCTTATCTAATAGAAAAGGTCAGATGCAGATCTCATACTACATAGAATTCAATAGACTGACTAGCATCAAGTCCAGTTATATCAATGGGTATGATTAAACCTGGATCCCACTCAATAACAATCACAATCAACATTTGTATAGTGCTTTCAAGTTCATCGTGGTGAATTAAATTGCTGTTAATTAAATTGTATTTTAATACTGTAATGTGTTTAATTGTACTTTAATATTAGAGCTTTAGATTTTTGTTTGTGTCTTTTTTATCTTATGAACTGCTCTGAATCCAATTTTTGTAAGAAAGGCAACAAGTTAGCAAGCAAATAGATAAATATTCATAGTTGTAATCTTTAATCCTCAAAAACAACCTGGTAAAGTAGCCTCTTCTCATTACAGCATCTTTAGCCATTTTTGGTTACAACTCCTATTACCTCTGATCATAGTGCGTTCCAACAACATCTGTTGGAATGTAGACTTAAGAAAGTCTAAAGCATTATTATTATCTTTCACAGCCTTATTGAAAGGAGATGGGGCAGAGGCTGAAAGAAACTGCTTCCTAAGGCCACCAGGTGAGTGCACAGAAGAGCTGAGATTCGAATTGGAGACTTTCTAATTTGTATCTCAGTCTCTTAGCTACTACTCTACTCTGGCTCTTTTTCATCCTTGTCTGTCAAGATGAACAGGCTGCTGGTGTTACAAGCAACAAAGCTTGAGGTGAGGCTATTACAATTTTGGACTATAACTCCCAGAATTCCAGCCAGCATGGCCATGCTATCTAGGGAATTTAGGAACTGTAATCCAAAACAATGTCATTTTCATGTTTTGGTAAAGGACTAGGTACTTACGTGTGAGCAGAGAGTTTGAGGTTTGGGATACAGATGTTGTCATCTCCACAGTTCAGAATAATATGAGTCTGTAGGTTGGAACAAACACACAGCACTGTTCTCCAACTACTTGTGCTCACACACCAGCTCTATCAGTTTTTACATTTGAAGTCACCACCACCTGAGACTTATCAAGGAGTAGGGCCTCTGATCACGTGCAGAGTGTATTTCTCTTACTACTTGCCAACCACAAGCTGCCCCACCATCCCAGAATTAGGAAGCTGGTCTTCTGATTCAGGAGATTCAGTTCTTTGTTAAGAATTCAGTACTTGTCTGAATGAAAATTCAACATTATTTATTTTGGAAACCTCTGCCCTACCTTTCAATAGGTTTCCAGGGCAGCTTATCCCCCCCAAAAAAATGAAATCAAGAGAATGAATTAGGATAAGAATGTTAGAACACCATGATATAGAAGTAGTAAGAAAACAAATCAAAGGAACAAAAAGGAAAACTCTTTGGAGTGGGTGGGGAATCTTACTTGCTCCTGGACCATCAATTGGCCATATAGCACAGGCTGCAGATCTTCGGTGTTGGAAGTTGACTTCAGACTGACGTTGAGACTCACTACAATGGGGCTCAGTTTGTCTTTGAACTCCGTCTCATCCTGCAGTTGGGAGAGAGGAGCAGAGAAGTGTCTCAGGTATCTCCCAGAACAGCCTTCCCCTCCCCAGGACCCTCTGCATGTGTTGGACTGCAGCTCTCATCATCTCCAGCCATGATGCCCATTAGCTAGGGATGCCCTCATGGCACAGTGGTTAAATGCCAATACTGCAGCCAGAACATTGTGAGTTCAATCCCAGAGGGCTCCAAGTTGACTCAGCCTTCCATCCTTTCATAAGTTGACAAAATGAATACCAAGCTTGTTGGGGGCAATTGGCTTACAGATCGCAAACCGCTTAGAGTGTGCTTAGCTCACTATGAAGTGGTATAGAAATGTAAATGCCATTGCTATTGCTATTGGCCCTACTAGCAGCTGCTGCTGTACAAGAGTTCCCCACCTCTCCCAATGGTGAGATGTTTGTTCAGAGGCAGTGCTACATAGAGTAGGCATGTTATTATTCACTAATTTTCTTCTCAAAGAAAGCAACATATAATTTAAACAAATGTCTCCCTGTTTATTCTGTGCAAAATGTACACCTGGCTGTTTTGTGCAGAAAGCGAAACAGCAATTTAGCTGGGTTAGGTTTCCAGGATCCCATTGTAGCCCATAGTCCGAGTTCAGCTACATTCATTGCTCCCTGACTCTCTCAAACTGTTTCAAATTCAGCCTGCAAAACTGACTTGTTTTCTCCCATACCCTCTTGCACTACAGAAGGCAGGTTCCGAATCCCCGCCAGGCAGGCAAATTATCCATTCAGAAAAGCATCTCCCATCACAGCACCCAAAGATTAAAACAATTCTGCCTACTAGGAAGCAGGGACAGTCACCCAGCAACAGGAATAACTGCATCTAGGCATGCACACAGACACTTCCAAGATCCTCCCTTTTTTCTCTGGCACGATTTTAACATCTGTAAGATAGGCTTCAAGCAGAGATCTGCAGTGAATGGTGGGGGCTACTGGAATTACATCTGTCACACAGCAATGAAAAGCACTCAGGAACTCCTCCATAAGAAAAAAATGGCAGAGGTAGGGATAAAGCAATAATTTTATTCTACAAAAAGCGGGAAGCAAAGTATTTCTTGTTAAATTAAGGCACTGTACAAGTTGAGTCTCTCTTATCCAAAATGCTTGAGATCAGAAATGTTTTGGATTTTGGAATACAGTCGCTCCTCCTAACTCACGGATCTCAGATCCACGACCTTGAAAATCCACGGGGAGGCAACCTCCACTATTTTTAATGGGCACAGGCGCATGCCCCACTCAAGCCTATAGGGCTTGAATATGCACAAGCCTCAGTTTTCATGGGAGGGTCCAGAACGGATCCACCGTGAAAACAGAGGACCAACTGTATTTGCATATATGTAAAAAGAGATATCTTGGAGATGACACCCAAATTCATTTAAGTTTTGTATAACCTTATATACATACTTTGAAGGTAATATTATACATAACTTTTTAATAATTTTGTGCATGAAACAGTTTGTGCACACTGAAATATAAGAAAGCAGTGTGAACAGTTTTGGGTTTTGGAGGATTTCGGAATTCCAGATAAAGGATACCCAACCTGTATTTATAAAATCAGAAGTGACCACTCTGTCTTCAATTCCCAGACATTTGAGGCTAGTTTAGGGTTGACCTCACCATGCACTCTGCATATACTCAGAGGCATCCTTCCTTATTATTTCTCTGCCTGTATGAGGCTGGTATTACCAAGTGATGAAAAATTATTTTTGGGACTGCAACTCCCAGAATCTCCCAGGCTACATACTTATATTGTAGGGCACTTTAGGTACCATACTGATAGAAAGGTGGGATATTAATTTGATAGACATGAGAGAATGCGATAGAGAGATGATAGGAGCCAGGGGGATGGGAAGCTGTAGTCCAAAAACCAATTCCTCTGAGGTCTCCAGCTTAACTCCCAGCTCCCACATTCTTTCATTCATACTTTCCTAGAGTCTCATACCTTCAAGTAGGCAGTGACATTCTGACACGTTTGGGGAATCTTTTGTGATAGTTCGAAGATGAACATCCGGCTTGACTGGCTGTTCTGCTGCAAGAAAACGCGCCGTCCAAATTTTTGCTTCATGCGGTCCAGCTGTAGCTCAGCATGCAGGTCTAGAAGAATGGGATGAAACTGGCAGAAAGCAGTGCAAAGGGCAGAAGTAGAACCATCCATGCTCATTTATCATTACCTGAGACACCAATCAACCCATATCCTGCCCATCTGTTGTAAAACATGAGGAGGCCACCCTGAAGCAAAAAAGATGCTTAATAGGAAAATTGGTGGCAGCTACCTAACTGCTCAGTAGACTCATAAATAGAGCCATTGCAACTGAATGACGCATTTATGATTTAGTCATGCCTCTCATGACCTGAAGTCATGAAGTATGATACTTCAATGACAGTTGGACAGACTATGTTATTTAAATATTTTTTAAAAGTCAAGAAAATGAAAACACAAATTTTTAAAGGCAGCACTCTCACCCTGAGTTCCCTACTCCTTGCTCTAAGGACTAGAAATAAAAGGATCATCCCTGAGACACAACTCCAGGCCCTATGATTTAGGAACCCTAAGTAGTTGTTGCTGTGTGCCTTCAAGTCTTTTATAACTTATGGCGACCCTAAAGCAATCCTATCATGGGGTTTTGTTGGAAAGATTTGTTCAGAGAGGTTTGCCTTTGCCTTCCTCTGAGGTTGGGAGAGTGTGACTTGCTGTTTCCATGGCTGTGCAGGGATTCGAACTCTGGTCTCCAGAGCCATTGTCTAATGATCAAACCACACCATGCTTGATCTTACCCTAACTATACCACAACCAAATATAGTTGATAACTCTCCAGATGTGCCTACAACATGTATCAACTCTAGACAGCATAGCCAATGGTGGAGAATTATGGTAGACACAATTCAAAACATATTGGTGACCATATTTGCCCATTCCTGTCCTAGGCTGGGTACCAGATTCCCCAGTCTGGCACCTCTGGATATACTGGACTACACTTCATATTATCCTCACTAGAAGGGAATAGGGCTGTCAGAGGTGAGATGTTGAAAACTGTAGTATAACCAATCTAGAAGGTGTCAGGTTGGAGAAGACTACTGTGTACTATTGATCAGTTTTTACAAATCAACACAAGTTACTTCCTCCTTGGTACAAGAATGGGACAGTCTTGGTCCAAGATCAGTAACTTTCATCTGTGCAAACCTAATGTGGTGGGACTTGTTAATAATACCCTAAAAATACCAAACCGCATCTAGTACTGGAAGCTATACAGGGTTAATCCTGGTTAGTACTTGGGTGGAAGAACAGCAATGAATACTAAGTGCTGTAGCCAATACCTCAGAGGAAGGAATGGGCAAAACCACCTCTGAGTACTCCTTGCTTAAGAAAACCTATGATACTTGTAGGGTCACCATAAATCAACAGGTGACATGAAGGCACATACACACAGTCCTCTATAGTGCCCTCTACTAATTGCAAGTCCTTCCACAAATATGTCAGCAGAATATTTTTTCTGGGTTCATTTCACTCTTAAGAGGAAACTGTTCTGGAAATATATGGAACTACTAAGGGGAGAAAGACTGAGAAAGAAAGGGAGGGAGGGATAAAGAATCTGTTTGCTGGCTTTAAAGAAAAGAAAAGAAATATTCTGATCATGAGTAGTTTTGCATTTTTAAATCATAGCTCCACCACAGCAACAAGGAAAAGCAGAGTTTGCTTGTGCTGTCCTAAAACAGTACAGGCTCATATGGGATTAATTACTATTACAATATACTTTTAAAGTTAAAAATAATAATACAAGCCTCTGTTGTCATGTACACATTTTGGTTTTGGAAATAAGAAGAAAAGACGCAGCAACAAACAACATTAACTCAGTTTGCCATTGTCCCCATCTTCTGCTGCTCTAGAAAGTCAGTTTCTCCCCCTTAATTACATGGTCTGCGGTCCTGGACTTTGGTCAGAAGCCCAGTCCTGGCTACCCTGTTTCCATCTCTTCCAGCAGCTAAGGCAACACTCACCAATTTTCTGTGGCATGCTTTTTCCTGACACTCCTACGCACATCTGGATTGTGAAGCTGCATAGCGGGTTAGAAAGACAATGAGGGCCATTTTGCACAATATTTTACAGCACAGTAATCCTAAACCTACTGTTGAATGTATGTTCAGTGAGGAATTAGCAACCCACTCTTGGAAACTCAGTGTGTGGAAGATGCGTGCATTATATTTTCTTCAATGTACACTAGCTTTCCCTGGCCTATGACTCTCCAGATGGAGATGATGTGAACTGTAGTCCAGTATATCTCAGAAACACCGGGGTGGGGGAAAGGAATATTCACATATAGAAATAACTGCTGACACAGACTTTGGGGAAAGAAGATGCTGTGTGGCAAAAGACCTCTCAAAGCAGTTACTAGAAACTCAGTGTCATCCAGGGACCTCTCTGTCCATTCAGACCTATACAGCTTTGACTTTTGCAGATTTGATTATTTGCAGTATTGATTAATATGTTCTCTCTAGGAATCTCTAGGTGTTCCAGCACAATTCTGCAAGAAGTTGACCATAGAGTTGTCCTGGAGAACCTAGAGGTTCCTGGAGAAAACATTTGTCTAGGGATTTTGAAGGTCCTCCAGCATTATTCTATGATCAACTTCTGGCAGATGTTGACCACAGAGTTGCACTGGAGGACCTGAAGATTCCTAGAAAGGTGTTCTCTTATGTAAAAAGAATGATGGTATTTTGTTTGCAGTTTTCCCACATTTACAGGGTCCTTCACTCCTAACACCAGAGAATGTGGAGGGTATGTCCAATCTCCTGTCTACTCCCTACCCTGCCCTTCTTGCTTCTTTCTTTCCCTCTGTCCTTGATAATGTGTTTTTATTCTTTAAAAAGAATACATAATGGAAACATGGTAAGCCAAAATTTATTTAGGTTCCATTCATTACATTGGTCTACTGTAGCTGGGAGACAGATCAGAGTGTTGGACGGGGTTCGAATCCCCTCTCTGCCACGAGACCTACTGGTTGATGTCAGGCATGTCACAACCTCGGCAAAAGGTAAATCTTGGCAAGAAAACCCAGGATAGGGATTGCATAGATCAAAGGCACCTTGAAGACACATAGAGCCTTATCACACTAGACAAATCCCGCTCAGAAACGGGATTTTGAAGGTAGAAACCCCCCACAAATGTGGCGTGTTTTTCAGATGCATTTGCACCAAACAGCAATAATGCAAAAATAAAGAGAATGGAAAGTTGACACAAATGACACCTTTTTACTTTCAGGAACTTCCTGAAAGTTCTACTATGTGAATATATTTTTGTTGCGTCCTACTGTTTATCTTTGTTAAAGTAATAATTATCATTCAATTTGGTTTTATTTTCTTCTTCTTTTTAATTGGGAAGGAGGGCCATAAATAAAGTACACAAACAACGAACAAATATCCCAAGAAAATTTCATAAATCATTTACCCAATGGAAACTAAATTCTGCCTTTTCCTTCTGATTTGTTACAGAAAGAAGTGTCTTTCTGAAAGGGAATCAAAGAAGCATACACTAACTGATTCTCTATGCAAAACCTGAACCTCTTAGGCACCGTGGGATCTGGGACAAGGGTAGTCTTATAGTTTGGTCAGATGGGGCACTGCCCACCTAATCTGCAAAACCCTTCCCAACCAGCAGATGGGTGAAAAATACACTTAAAACTTGCAAGGGCAGACATTGGGTATCAACTCAGAAGTAGCTGGATCATCCTCTGATGACACCTTGACTCACCCCACAGCCCCAGTGGGCATCAGACATCTCTTGAGCTCTGGAGTGAAATATTTGCTTTAGAATAAAGGTAATACCATTGCATCTCAGCTCACCAGCTGGCTTTTGCTCCTGGTGCCCCACAGGTTTTATCCTCTGGATTCAGTGCATCTGGTAAGACCAGCTGAGCTTTGACCACCACCACCGGCTGAGCTCTGAGGGGCACAAAAACAAAAAACACACACTCGCATATATTGATTAAAGCCTAGCACTGGCAGACAGTTATTTGATATTGGCCGAGATGTTGATTGATGCCTGAGACCACCATACACCATACTGCTTTCAAAGGACTAAGGCTGCATCCATACTGCAGAAACAATCTGGTTTGATACCACTTTAACTGCCATGGCTAAATGCTATGGAATTCTGGGATTTGTAGTTTATTGTGACATCAGAGCTCTCAGACAGAGTAAGCTAAGTCTCACAAAACTACAATCTCCAGAATTCCATAGCACTGAGCCATGGCAGTTAAAGTGGTGTCCAACTCAATTACTTCTGCAGTGCTAATGCATACTAAGCCTTCTCCAACCTGTCACACTCCAGAGGTATGGTGACAATGAACCCTACAGCAGCAGAT
>NC_056527.1:83212562-83318466 GCF_019175285.1 Sceloporus undulatus | reverse complement strand
TAGATAGATAGATAGATAGATAGATAGATAGATAGATAGATAGATAGATAGGGTCTAGCACATGTGCTCAGAGGCTACTGGTTATCTGGCAGCTACTCCAAGCTTATACAGCATTCTTAGAAAATAGTGGATCTTTTCACACTACACAATGATAGCACTATGATTGCACTTTAATTGTTAGAATTCCATACTATGGAATCCTGGATTTGGCAGCTGAGGGAGGGATATTTAGAATAGACAATGATCGCAATGTGAACCCAGTTTAACTAACTTAGCAACATCCTATGGAATCCTAGTGCCTTACCAAACTACAATGTTGGTTTAAGTGAATTCACAGTGCTATAATTGTGTAGTGAGAAAACACCTCATATACTGGCAGCAGTTGAGCAACAAAAAGGCTATGAGAGTCAGACAAATTCACCAACAATGTGCAAACTATGAATGTCTGATGCCATGGATTTTTGGTAAAATACTGTACTGGGTTGTTGTTGTTTTTTTGGGGGGGGGGGGTTGCATGTGTATTTAAGTAATTTGGTTTTGTTTGCAAAGACCTAACACTGAATGCTAAAGTTAGGATCATCCAAACCATTGCATTTTCCATCACCATGTATGGATGTGAGAGCTGGAGAGTAAAGAAATCAGATAAGAGGAAGATTGACTCATTTAAGACATGGTGCTGGTGAAGAGTACTGAGGATACCATGGACAGCCAAAAAGACAAACAATTGGGCCCTAGAATGAATTCTCTCTGAAAGCCAGGAGGACAAAATAGAGGTTGTCATACGTTGAACACACCAGCAGAAGAGAAGACTCATTAGAAAAGCCAATGATGTCGAGAAAGGTGGAAGGGTGTAGAAAGAGAGGAAGACCATATGATAGATGGATAGACTCAATCAGGGAGACCCTGGGCCTGAGCCTGCAAGACCTGAGCAGAGAGGTAGAGGACAGGGGATCTTGGAGATGTCTCATCCACAGGGCCTCCATGAGGTGAGGTTGATTTGAGGGCAGCTAACAACAACAATGTATTGTGCAAGAGCAAGTAATAGGTAATTCAAACAGCCACTGCCCTGGCTGAAGAGAGAGATCCTGATCCTGATATTCCAAACATGGTTGTGTCTCTGATTCCTTGGTGATGGCAGTGAGATTGTGGAAGTTTTCACATAGGGTGGCAGCAGTGATTTCAGCAGAACCTTACATCTGGTGGGGAAAGTGATAGAATAAGAGGCAGGAGCCTCACAGCATGTTATAATTGTTCTGTATATCACATACTAGCATTCTATCTGATATCTTTATCAGCAGGACACACCAAGATGTTTCAGGATATAGATCAGAATGCCTTATATATGTCTGATCTAACCTGCAAATTCTAAGAGCTTACAAATTTTCTATATCTAAGCAGATTTTTCTTTAGCATGGCTCTGCCTTATTTACTGCTTATGAGCACTTTTCCACCCTTCCTCTTTAACTCCAACCCCCATCACCCCTAGCCCAAGATGCTAACTGGGGATGATGAGACTTGCAGACCAGCAGTCTGAACAGTAATTAATCAGGGAAGATTGAATTAATGCAACTAAATTGTATCTTGGGCCTAGATTCAAGATCTTTTCTATCAAATCAAAGCCCTTCCTTTCATTAAAACGATTAACCTCCCTCTAAATGCATTCTTATCAGAAATCTGAATACTAAATATATCCCTGCCACATACAAATAATGAAAAGCATCCTAAATCCTTACATGACTCTGCGCACTCTCTCTTGTTGCCCTCTGTATATGAAACTTTCAATTTCAGGTATTTAACACTCTTTCTTTAAATGCTTTTGCAACTAAACTATACAGAGTGTTAAATACACAATAGTAAATGCAAATACACAACGGTAAATCATTAAATACTGAAGTTAGGATTGTCCATGCCATCTCATTTCCCATTTCTATGTATGGTTCTGAAACCTGGATAGTGAAGAAAGCAGATAGGAAGAAAATCCTTTTGAAATGTAGTGCTGGAGAAGAGTTCTATAAATACCCTGGACTGCTAAAAGACAAAGAAACGGTTCCTAGAACACATCAAGCCTGAACTCTCCTTAGAAGCCAAAATGATTAAACTGAGATCGTGGTATATCATGATGAAAGGACATGACTCGCTAGAAAAGACAATAATGCTTGGTAAGGTAGAAGATAGTAGAGAAAAAAAAGGAAGACTGCATTCCAGATGGATAGATTCCATCAAGGAAGCCATGGCTCTGAATCTGCAAGACCAGAGCAGGTCTGTTGATGATAGGGTCACTTTGAGGTCTCTCATTCATAGGGTCACCATAAATAAAAGTTGACTTGATGGCAGCTAACAACAAAAAATACATAGCATGTAGTCTGGGATCTTTATATTTTTTTACATTAACACTTAAGATTCCTAAACTTAACTTTACATTCCCTATATTTTAGACATTAAGATAAACATGGTATCATCAGGATCAGAACCATTTTTTGTTCAAAATTCTCAAAATATCTTTCCCTTTCAATTATTTCCTTAGTCTCACCTTCTTTTGACCCTGACAACTAGTGGAAGCTACAGCACTGCATTCACTCACCTGTACACAGCCACTTTGCTGACTCTGTAAGCTCCAACCAGCACATCTGTGCAGGGGTGAGGAAGAAGGAATAAGAGGGGGAGAGGGTTATTTTATTTGTGTGTGTTTATGGTTTTTATCCCACCTTTCTCCCAAAATGGGACTTAAAGCGGCTTACAAGGACTCAAAGCAGCTTATGGGACTCCAAAGCATCTTTCAAATGTAAGTAGAGTAATAGATACAGCATTCTACCAGCTGTCATCTTGGGATCCCGGTCCTACCCATTCTGCTGGCGCGATTACCAATTATCCTAAGCTCTGTAAAGCCCAAGATTCTTATTCAAAACCAAAGGATCTTGCACAACCCCACATCCTCCACTAATTCAAACAAGGCTTGGAAAATCTGAGCATCATGCTTCTTTCCAGAAACTTCAGCTTCTTGGCTTTCCAAGGTCTAATCTGAACTGCAGAAATCATGCAATTTGACACTGGTTTAACTGCCATGGCTGAATGCAATGGGATCCTAGGATGTGCATTTTGTTGTGGCACAAGTGCTCTCTGACAGAGAATGCTAAATATCTCAAAAAACCCCTACAAATCTCAGAATTACATAGCACTGAGCCACGGCATTCAAAGCAGTGTCAAACTGCATTATTTCTGCAGTGCACATTAGCGTCAAATCAAGGAAAACAGATGGCGATATGGGTAAAGGCTACACAGCTCTGTCTTGCATTACCAGGGTAGCCGTTTCCATCAACATCAGAAGCTCCACGTATGGCAAAACCAAAACCAGCTGGCCCAGAGAAAGGACTCTCAAGGATCTGCTTTGGGGATGTGCTCAAGCCTTCGCTACACCCATGGTAGATGTAAACACGGCCACCCTTGTCTCGTCCTGCAAAAGGGGCTCCAACAGCGATATCTGTGGAAATAAAATTGAAAGTAAATTATCTGTTCAGTCACAAAGGTTGATCAGTTAAAGCTGGGATGGGGAGATCCAGGACAACTCTTCCATGCACAAACAGGACAGATGGAAATGAATGAGAGCTGGGCTGGGTACCCCAACAGTTCTTGGAAATGTTATTTTTTGGATGACAGTTCCCAGAAACCTCTAGCCAGTATGGCCAGTGGTCCAAAACTGACAGTTTTACAATATCTGCTGCTCCCAGGCAGGGCGAGCTTCAAACAGGGAATTTAACTGTGTAGATATGTGTAGGATGCAAATAGAGAGGAGGAAAGGAACACCTACTGGCCAGGTTTGCACGGTTCTCTCAACTCTCCAAAGTTTTCCAGATGAAAAGCAGGATATATGAAGTTAAGCAAAATCAGTGTGTGGTTAAGACTGCAAAAAAGGTATTATTAAGGAAGAACACAGAAGCTAGGAAAGGCTTCAGCATTTT
The DNA here is from genome assembly GCF_019175285.1 of Sceloporus undulatus. Classification (NCBI taxonomy): domain Eukaryota; kingdom Metazoa; phylum Chordata; class Lepidosauria; order Squamata; family Phrynosomatidae; genus Sceloporus; species Sceloporus undulatus. The sequence continues at coordinate 83,314,510 of NC_056527.1, read as the reverse complement.
GCTTTTGCCTGAGCCTACTGGGAAGGGCAAGATTCCTCCTTTTCCTCCCCTTCCCCTCCCCGCAGGTTAATCAAAAGCAAATTAATTTTGTACAGTACTTTCAGTTCAGCCTGTGGCAACTGAAGTAAGCCTAGGTTAAAGAAGGAAAGGTTAAAGCATAGGTTAAAGAGGGAGAGAGAAATTAGGACATTTTAAAAGCAGTTGAAAAGGAGGAAACGACAGAGATTAATCAGGACTGTCCCTGAAAAACTGCGACAGTTGAAGGGTACAGTTCTCTGTGCAGATCAGATGAAGCTGGTGCAAAGAGGCCTTCTTTCATTGAAAACTGATCAGCTCTTGCCTATAAGACAAACTGAAACATATAACTGGTGTATTTCTGAGGACAATGAAAAATGTATTGTGAGCTGTAGTTCCAGGAAGTAACTTTTCTAAGCTGTGACAAGGTTATGACATGATGACTCCTAGTAGAATTTAAGAGGTCACAGGACAAATTAAAAACAACAACAACAGTAACAAAAACAACAAAAAGAGGGATTTTGCAGAGGTGGAATGTCTGCCCCAGCTTCACCCTTCCTACCAACATATCCATCCTGGTCTGTGTCACCCAATGGAGCAATGGCCATGCCAAAGCGCCCATAGACATCTGTGCCCGTCAGCGTCTGCCAGGGGGTGTTGTAAGCATTGGGGGTCTTGCGCTGTATGTATAAATAAACTCTTCCCACTTCATACAGTTTCAGGTCTGAGTGGCGCTCCAAGAAAAGGGGGGCTCCCACAAGAATATCATCTTTCCTAGTGGGTGGGATGGGTAAGGAAGAGAAGGGAAGGGGAAGGGGAAGAAGGAAGCAAGGAAACAAGAAAAGTTCCATTACAGGTTGTACATGCCAAGTTTCCACTTCAACCAAAATGTGGACTTTGGACTTTTCCACACCAGGTTCATAAGGTGCCACCAAGCGCATTAATCTAGAAAATGCAAATATACCAGTTGGAGATAGTCATTATAACACAGCTCTTCCAAATCGCCAAGATGCTGCTTCTGTCATGGGCGCTGTCTTCCGCACACCAGCTTCCATAGCCCCATCTTCCTGCTCTATCCCCTTCCCAGCATGCCTCTCAGTTTGTATTTATGTTTATTTTTAGTGCAGTTGCATGATCGTGGCAATCCATTAAGTAAAAATAAGCAAAGAAAAGAAATTAAAAAGAAAAAACCAGCCCTCTTGGGAATAGTGAGGAGGAGGGACAAGAGGGGGAGAGGAGCAGAATCATGCCCACTTGCACCATGTAACTGCCCACATATTGGAACTGCTTTGGATAACTCAGATAACAATGTGTGTGTACCTTCAAATCATGTGCTGATTTTTGGCAACTATTCATAGGGTTTTCTTAGGCAAGAAATACTCAGAAATGGCTTTGCTAATTTATTCCTCCGAAATGTAGCCTGGCACACCTGGTATTCCTTGATAGTCTCCCATCCAAGTACTAACCAGGGCTGACCCTCCTTAGCTTCCAGGATCAGCGGGAATCTCGTGCCTTTAGGGTATTTACTGTATATTAATGTATTTGTATATGTTAACAGTGCCTTTCCTCCCTGTACTCATAGGAGTATAGTACAGTTCAGTTCAGTTCAGTTCATCTTTATTACGATCATAGAACAGCACAGTATAGTAGAGAGGAAAGTACATTGTTTAGGGAGGCTACTTGTTCCCTTCCCCAACCATGAATGTAGCACAGTTCAATTCTACACTAAAATCTCTTCACTAAGCCCAGGATGAAGCTGGAGTTCATTTTGCCAAGGCTGCATTATGAGCCTGCCTAACAATAGATGGCAGTAGATGCAAAAAATGAGGATAAGAATGACTTTTGGAACAGAAATGAAGCTTTGAACAAGAAATATGCAAAGCAATGTTGTTCAGGTTTGTATGTTTGTTTGCAAGGAATGTGCGGCACACAGCACATCTTACCAGGGAACTCAATGGAGGGGCATACAGTTCTGAGGAACTCAAAAACTGGGATGAGAAACTAGTTTTACTTTAGGACTGCTTTAGCAATGGGATGGGACAAATCAGAAAAGCTTCAAAAGGCTACTTTTTGAACTAAAATTCCCACAATCCCTTGGGCAGTATGGTCACTGGCCATGTTTGCTGGTGAATTCTGGGAGCTGTAGTCCAAGAAAAGTCGGTTTCCAAGCTCTTACAATCAGGTAGGCTTTGTTGGGAAGTCCAGATTTGTCCTGGAGCCACCAGGTAAAGTGGCTACAACCCAACCACTATATTAGCCCATAATTCATCCTAATGCAAAAGGGATATGGTTCAAATCTAGGTCCAGGGACCTCATGAATTCAGGATTTTTAAAGGGTCTTTGCCAGGATCTGTCTGTCCAATTCCCATCCCACCATGCAGTTCAGTATTACCCTTCTGTTTTTCCATCCACTGATGCTTCTTGTGTGCCTTCATATATATAATAACTTTATGCAGACCTCCTGGGAAGGTGGATAGCTTTAACATAAAGTACAGCCTGGAAAAGGGAATTTGCTTGGGGGATTCTGGGAGCTTATTGTCCCCCAAAATAATATTTCCAAACTTGAAATGTGGGGGATGCATAATTCTTTGCTCGACAATAAAGCTCCATCAGATTCAAATCAACTGTCAAGTGTACCTTTCTCAGATCTGCCCTTACCCATCTCCATTGATATCAGCAACTGCCACTGTATGCCCAAAATACGATGCTATCTGCAAGAGGAAAGGAAGAGAAATTGAGGATAAAGCTCAGCATTCATTCTTATTGATTACAGGTATACTTACTCATTCCCACAGGACATGCCTAAAGCTGACAACAGTAAAAAAAAATTCTTACAGAAAACACCTGTCTTGCATAACAGGGGAACTAAACGGTTACAATTTTGGACCAGAACTTGGAAGATTCAGATTCAAGTCCTCACTGAGCCATGAAACTCAGAGAGCTGGTCTTGAGTCTGGTACTCTCATCTCACATGGGACTATTGGGATGATCAATTGGGAAGAAAAAGAGCTGTGTATGACACTTTGAATTCATTAGTAGAAAAACAAGTTCTAAGTATGGATGCATCTACACTCTAGAAATAATGCTGTTTGATACCACTTCATGTGCTGTAGCTACATCCTACAGAATCCTGGGATTTTACAGTTTTACAGGGTCTTTAGTCTCTGCCAAAGAGCTCTGGTGCCTCCCAGAACTACAAATCCCAGGATTCAGCAGGATGGAGGCATGACAGTTAAAGTGCTGTCAAATGGTATTACAGTATTTCTACAGTGTAGATGCATGCTATGATAAAATAAAAGAACAGGCAACTTATGGCATTTGAGTCAGGGCACATGTATGGAAAGCAGTGCTAGATCCTTTGTACATCTGACATTGCTCTCCACAAGGTCCATGTGCCCTCTCTTGCTTCACAGGAGGCGAGCAATGATGGAATTACTCAGACAATGAAAGAGCAGGGGCCTCATGGCAAATGCCTTACTCCTCCTTTGATTTTAGGCCCAGTGAAAATTCTCCCTTTCATAGAGAGGTGTTAACCATTCCTCTAATTCAGTGATTCCCAACCTTCCTAATGCCATGACCCTTTAATACAGTTCCTCATATTGTGGTGACCCCCAACCATATAATTATTTTTCATCGCTACATGAAAATATGTGTTTTCCAATGGTCTTAGGCGACTCCAGTGAAAGGGTCATTCGACCCTCAAAGGGGTCCCGACTCCTGACCCACAGGTTGGGAACCACTGCTCTAACTCCTGCTGGTAGCTTCTATAAGCCAGGAAGGTCAAGGGTCCAGCATACATAGTAGTGGCATGTTTCACCTGTCCAGTAATGCTGCCCACATCCAGGGATTTTATAAAGGAGGATAATGTCACTTATCATCAACATGTGGACAGCTAAAGCCATGGGAGTGGGCACACCCATGGCTAATACTGTAGTTCTTGATAACATTAATATTAGTGTGAGGGGCATTATTTGCCTTGAGAGCTTGCCTCTTCCCACCCCACTGATATTGTGTCAGGATGAGGAAATTCATGTGGTCCAAAATATTGCTACCTGCTCACTGCGGATGGTCCACAGAACTCGGAAGACATATTTCAGGGTGAAAATTTCCACCTATGAATGGCAAACATGGAGAAAAAGTTAGGAAAAAGAATGGAAAAGCGGCTTTCCTTCTGGACTACTACTACCCTCATAAACCTCCAGCCAGTGAAAACTGTAATCCAAGAAAGGATTGTTTTTCAAGGTCTGAGTCAGGGAAATCTCAGTAAGGGAGATTAAAGTATGGAAAAGCAGCTTTGTTTTTGGACTACTACAACTCTTATAAACCTCCAGTCAACATGGCCCGTGAAAACTGTAATCCGAGAAAGGATTGTTTTTCAAGGTCTGAGTCACGGAGCTTATGAGTCTCCCTTGCACTAACTGAATGCTGTCACTCAAATTTTTCAAGAAACTACAATGTACATGCCTGCACACATACAAACATTCCTTTTCACCAACAATTCTTAGGACAAGCGGTTACATGTGACCTTCCAGATGGCACTGATCTACAATACCCATTCTCCTTGACCACTGACCATGTTTGTTGGGAGTGATGATAGTTATACTCCAAATAATCTAGGAGCCAGATCTTCCCCATTCCATTCTTCCCCATTTGGACTGCAGCTACCAGCATTAGTCACCAGAGATTTGGCTGGCTAATGTTTCTGGGAGTTAAAAATGGCTTTAAAGTGAGTTTATTCTCACCATTTCCAACATTGCAGTCACTGAAATCTTCAGCTGAACATTTGGAAATACAGTTTAGGCCTCCAAACAAAAGGGGCAGCAAAGTTAACAAGGGAATGAGAAGACAACACATGCAAGAGTTCTAAGTGTGAACGATTTTCAGCATCTGCTATGCTAGAAATTTGGGGACTGAAAGAATCCTCATGGAATCCTAATTTTGTGAGCAATGTCCTCATTTTTGCCTTCTTATAGTACCATCCATGAGCCACTGCATGTTTGATTTTTGAAATTTGACACTGTGACCTCCTCCTAGATGTGCAAGCCAAGAAGGAAACCAAAAAATCAGCCATTTGCTCCTACTTCCTTCAGAGTCTTGCACTCACCACGCCTTGCGTTTCGCTTTTATTAGGAACACCCACCACGTATTCTGCAAGCAGAAGAACCATCTTGTTAGACCAGGGCACTACAGCTAAGAGAACACAACCCAACACCACCATCACTACCCTCATGGTCCTGCTAGGTTTCAAAGGCTGCAAGTTCCCTGCCCTATGCTGCTGCAAGCAACCCTCCAATCGCAGTGCTTTATGTCATTAGTTTGTGCAGCTATCTTGCAAAATCTGTTATATTAAAATACCATTTTACAGGCTAGGGAACTGAGGCTGGGAAGCAATCACTGAATTAGCTTATGGACTCCTCCTGGCAAATGTGTCAGGAGTTTGTACTATTTGCTGCAGTAGTTTGAGGGGCAAGAGTTAAAATATCCAACAATATCTCTGTTGTCCTGCACTGCATCCGCACTGAAGGAATAATCCAGTATGGCATTACCTTAACTGCCAGGCTCAATACTATGGAATTCTGGGAATTGTAGTTTGTTGTGGCACCAAAGATCTCTGATAGAGAAAGCTAAATGTGTCACAAAACTACAATTCTCATAATTCCACAGCACTGAGCCATGACAGTTAAAGCAGTATCAAACTGGATTATATTTCTAGTGCGGATCAGATCCTGGATTGTTTTCTTGGCACAAGGTGCAATATTTTCCTCCTATCATTGAGCAGATTTCTGTTTAATTCTGAAACATATTGGAACAAAATATCTCCCACTTCTCTTATCTTTTAGTGTGTGTTTGTTGCAATGCTATATTAAATTGGTGCACCAGTGAAATGTCAGTTTTGCACTATAACTGTATAACTATTTTTATTTAATTCAGAAAGGATAAAATTTGCCCTCCAAACCATAGGTATACTTGAGCAAGTCATGTTCTGGGTAAAAAAAGAAGAAGGAAGCTTTGGAAGAACCCTTGTACAGATCCAGTAATTGCAAATTGCCTCCAAAAATAATAGAACAAGGGGCCATAGAGGTAACAAGAATCAGCATAACCCTAAGAGCTACATTGTCAGACCTCAAATGTTCTTTAGACCATTCTGGAAGAGCCCACAGATAATTACACTTCAAATTACTGGCAAAAGGAGCAAATATCTGATGTTTACTAAAGGAGAAAAGGCCTCGCAAACCCTCTTGATCCCAGTTTTATCTTACCCCAGAAAAGTACCCTTGAGAAAGAAACTAATTTCCTTACCTGCTGACTCAGGGTTTTCATTAAATTCCCCCAAAGCCACTGAGTACCCTGGGAGGGAAGAAAGATTGGAGGGTTTAGTGAGGGGATGTTCCTGGCGAAAGGAGATACCTGCTCCCTAAGCTCCAGGACAAGATCCAGCATCTGTTCTAGCCTTCCCCTGGAATCCACCAGATGCTCCAACTGTCCCAATTTGGCATGGAGAATCCTGATAATTCTTCTGTCTTCCCACTTTTTCACCAGCTTTTAAAATGTCTCCGGCTGCCTCCGCACTGCAGGAAAAAAAACCTGGGTTGACACCACTTTAACAGTGCTATGGAATTCTGGGAATTGTAGTTGGTTGTGGCACCAGAGCTCCCAGAATTTCACAGCATTGAGCCATGAATGTTAAAGTGGTGTCAGACCAGATAATTTTGGCAGTCCAGATGCAGCCTCAATTTCCCTCTCTTCCTTTCCCTTTCCCTCTTTGTTCTCAGCTTATTTCAGTTGTTGCAAACTGAGTTCAAGGTGCAAAATCAGTTTGCGCTCAATTAACTCAGCAAGGGAGAAGAAGAATATTGTCTTTCCTGGTAGTCTCAGACAAAAGCCTCTCCGAGCTTCTATTAATGTTTCTCATTAATAACTTTTACACATTTGACCACACTCTGATGTTGCTTGGCTTCACTTGTTCTGATTTTTGTCTGTGAAATGTTGGAGGGTCTGTCAACCTCTGCACTGGCAGCTGATGCTCATGGGACCTGGAAAGCCAGGGCCACCTGAAGCAAACTTATGTACTAGTTAGGAAGAGGACGGTAAGTAGGCAGCACTCCATCCATCCAAATAGTAAGACCATACATGATCTTCTGTGAAATTCTGCACTTGCCTCTGCAAGGATTTTGTGGAAAGATGTCTTGCACAGAAGAAGAGGACAGCAACCAGGTTGAGGAGAAGAATTATTTTATATTAATTGAAATAAAGGCACCAAGCAGCACCAATCAAAAGCAAAAAGTTGTCTCTATGCAATTGGGTTGCAATTGGCAGAAAGAAATGGTGTGCGCGTAAACTCAATTAGATTGATAGTAAATACCACCATCACCGAAACCTTGAAATGGTTTGTTTTTGGGTAACATTTCCCTCCCAGATGTGAGGAATAGCCTGATGCTACAATTGTTATCATGCGCACACACATACCAGCATGGCCAAGGGAAAAGGATTGTGGAAAGTGCTGTCCAAAGAATTAGGCACTGCCTAGTCTGGGTATTGACCATTTCCCCAGTTCATTTGAACACCTGACAAGCTCCCATATCCCCTGTTGCCCAGTCCTCCCAGGGTTTGTGGAAGGAAAATGCTTGCCAGCTAACCTCGATAGGCATCATCATAACTTGAGTCTGAGTAGTCGCTTGTCATGTCCTCTGGTTTCACTGTCCACAACAGGGAAGTATAGCCAGGAAAACTGGATTGGATCGCTGACAAGCTAACTGAAGAGAAGAGACCTGGAAGAGAGACAAACCATAAATACAGTCAGCCCTCAATATCCACAGATTTTTTTTATCCACAGATTCTGTCATCCATGTTTGAAAATATTTTTAAAATATATAAACTCCCAAAAGCAAACCTTGATTTTAGCGAGGGGCATCATTTTACTGTGTCATTGTTTTTAACAGGATTTGAGCATCCATGGGGTGGTGATCCTGGAACCAAACCCCGGCAGACCCCAAGGGCCCACTGTATCCATTCTCTATCAAGAGCATGGATGGGAATGGATGGGTTAGGAGAAAAGAGGCAAAATAGCTAAATGGGGTGCTCCCCATCACTCTTGGTGGTAAAGCAACAGCCAACCAACCAGCCATCAATTAAACCAGCAATCATTTAACTGCCCTCCAATTTTCACGTGCCTTCCATCTGTCCCCATTTGGCAGAAACAGTCCCAATTAATTCTCTTTCAACTCACTTTTCCAGCTACTTTTAAAATGTCTCGGTTTCTCTCTCCTCCTCCCACTTTCCCTTTTTAAATTGCTGCAAAATGAGTTCAGAGGGCACACGTAATTTGCACTCAATTATCTGCATGGCAGGGGGTTGGACTAGATGGCCCTTGTGGTCTCTTCCAACTCTATAATTCTATGATCTCAGCAGCAGGAAGGGAGAGGAGGAGGAGGAATCTTCTCCTTTGCTCGGGGAAAAGGAAACTGCTGCAGCCTCTCCTAGCTTGTCTGTTCTTCCTTACCTGCCTCGATCCAATACAGGGAGAGGCAGGATACAAATAAATATTCTTATTCTTATTATTATTATTATTAACTTTTGCCATCTGAGCTCTGGTGTCACTTGGTCACATGCATTCTGGTTTTCATTTGTTTAATGTTGGAGGGTATGTTTTCAGAACCACCTGGCCACCATGCCTTTGCAGTGAGTCCTTGTGGGTGGGTGAGGGGGATGTGTGGTTTTCTGAGATTCAACGGGGGACAAGTATGGTCCCTAGACATTCAGAAAATGCTTATCCCTACAAAAGGAGCAGCAATTCCAATTTTCTGAGCATGAGGGCAGAGTGGAATTAAGATGATATTGGCATTTAAAAAAATGCCAGCAGCGATGTATACATATTGCCCTCTTGTTGTTGTTGTGTGCCTTCGAGCTGTTTCCAACGTCTGGCAACCTGAAGGCAAACCTATCATGGGGTTTTCTTGGTAATTTTTTCAGAGGGAGTTTGCATTGCCATCCTCTGAGGCTGACAGAGTGTGACTTGCTCAAGGTCACCCAGTAGGTTTACATGGCTGAGCCGGGATTTGAACCCTGATCTCCAGAATCATAGGAGTTTATCAGACAAGGGGAATTGGAAGTATAATCCGATGGCAATCTGAACGCAATCATGGGGTTTAACGTTATTGCGTGATAACCCACTACACACAAATTCAGACAATAGGAAGTCAGTCCGAATGCAATCATGGGGTTTCATGTTATTGCGTGATAGATTGCCACACGCAAATTTGGGCAATGGCATGCTATTTTCGGGCAATGGGAAGCCAGTTCGAAAGCAATGCATATTCACTTAATTGCACGAAACTTGCAACTTTAAGTGAATGCGTTCTGGCCCCACTTTCTTTTCATTCAAATTTAAGAGAAATTCCTCCCGTTTGATAAACTCCTACAGCACTACACAGCGAGTTAAAAAGATATGGGCCATGCAGGCATATCCCTACTACAAGCAGCCTAATGGTTGGAAAGCAGGCCATCTTACAGGGAGATTAATACATGGGCAGCTTCTTTCAAGCTATACATAGTCATCATGACTAGTAGTTATTTATAGCCTTATCCTCTGTGAATATATCTAATCCCCCTTTAAGGCCTTCCAAGTCGGAAGCCTTCATCACCACCTTGTGGTACTGAATTTCACAGTTTAAGTACCTGCTATGCAGATAAGTACCTCTTTTTATCCAGCCACTTAGCTTCACTGAACGATCTGGGAATCTTTCACACTAAGGCAATTATAGAACTACAATTCCACTTTAACTATCTTGGCTCGATCCTATGGACTCTTGGGGCTTGTAGTTAAGGGCGGCACTAGAGCAGAGAAGTCGAAATATCCTTGTTGTATGCCTTCAAGTTGCTTCCGAGTTATAGGTAGAATGCAAATCCCAGGACTCCAAGGAACGCAACCAGGGCAGTTAAAGTGGGTTCATAGTACTGTGTTGTGTGGATAGCGTCTCATACAGTGGGCCCTTGGTATCAGTTAGAGTTTGGTTCCAGGTCAAAATCTGTGGATGTTCACATCCCTTTATATATAATGGTATAGTAAAATCGTGTCCCTTATATTAAAAGGCAAAACCAAGGTTAGCTTTTTAAATTTTGTTTTTGGCAAGAGGGGATATTTTCAAGCTGCGAATGGTTGAATCTAGGGATGCAGAATCCGTGAATGTGGAGGGACGACCGCATTATTGGAGGAGAATTTTAAAAAATTGCCCTATTCCCACAATGTGCAGTTCCCCACTCCATCCCCTTTATGTAACAACAACAACAACAACAATAATAATATAATTTATTTATATTCTGCCTTTTCCTTGTGGAATCAAGGTGAATTACACAAGCAAAGGTAACAAGAAAATTACAGATACAAAGTACAAAATAACTTTTATTCTATGTTTAAAAGCCCCAAACTTTTCTTCATAGAGGTTATTCCAGCTCCTTGATAATTTGGGTTGCAGTTTTCTCCATGATTTCCACCAGGAGACTCAAACCCTTTGTTGAGGTTTGACAACCAGAACTGTACACAGCATTCCAAATTTAGAATTCAAAGATATAGCTGTGTTAGTCTGGAAAATCAGTATGCCAAAGGAACTTGTAGCCAGTGGCATCCCTAGGGTTGGCATCACCCAGTGCTGTAACTCATTTTGTCACCCCCACCCCCACTGACCCTCTCCCATTGCCACACCATACAGAATCCTTAGTAATGGTTTTTGTACTACTTAATTATAATTATAATATATGACTCATTAATCATAATTCCTGCATGCCACTGAATGTCATGGCAATAGTTGTGACACAAAACAACTAGCAAAATCAAAATTATATCTTTAAATTACAATACCATACACACAAGCTCAGTGTCTTTATGTATGCATTGTTTCATGTGGTTGAAGTGAACATTTGGTAAAAGGTGACATTTTTAAAGAAAATGTAAAAGGAATAAAAAAATTAAAACATTTTTCAAATTAAATATTTTTTTATAAAATTAAATTTTATTTTAAAAAACTGGACCCCTTCCTTTTTCACTTCACTCACTCACTCCATCTCTTCAGTATTTTAAAGGACACAAGTGAAGTCCGCAGCCTGTTTCTGCCCAAAGGCAGATGCTTGAGGATCAGTGGTGTCACCCTCTCTTAGGGTTTCACCTAGTGTGGTCCGTACCCCCAAATGACACCACTGTTTGTAGCACCTTTGAGACTGACTGGAAGAAGTTGGTAGCATGAGCTTTTATAGACTTCCTCCTACTTCTTCCGATGCATCTATGAAAAATCATGCTACCAACTTCTTTCTTTCAGTTAGTCTCAAAGGTGCTACAAGATTCTTTTGCATTCCAAATGTAGCTACACTCTTGATTCTCATAACTTACAGGGCAAACCAAGGTGCTTACCTCCAAAGTAATATCCACCGGGTGCCCCAAGCAATGCCTTTCCAGACTGTGGGGGAAAGAGATGAGGAATAGTTCAGCTAGCCACATCTACACCACAGTGATAGACCAGTTGAATTATCAAGGCTCCGTCACACTAACCACCACCACCTCCATCACCATCAGTGCATCCAAGCCCAGCCTAAGATGTTTTGTTGCCTAAAGTAAATGGCAAGCTAGCATCCTCTTCCATTTCCATTTACAAAAAATATCCAAACAGATAATTGAATTCCGCACTAGTGATTATGATGGCAAATTCCTAGGCAGGAATGTTTGGCTACAGCAGGCGTGAGCATGGTGTCATGATCCCTTGGGGCCCCAAAGTGTTGCCCTTGAAGCCCTCCCAAAGTCCCTAGACCCAAAATTTTAAGGCTGAAAATTAGTTGAAATCAAAAACTGGAAGTGATGTGATACCACCTCCAGCCATGTTGAGTGTACAGATTCAGCCCTCTGGGATGGGGAATTGATTTCCCATTCCCTCCCCAGTTGCCCAGCGCAGGGCTGGGGCCTCATTTCATGGGATACACAACTCTGTCATCCAACAGAGGAAAACATCCAGGACTCAGAAGGTATGGGAACTGAATTGCTGTTGCCACTGCTACCAATATCTGCTGCTTGAGGCTAGCCTTGTTTAATGTTAGGGTCAGCCTTGCTGGGGATTATGGTTTTGTGGAGTTATGGAGACGTTTGCCAGCTATGACCCTCCTTAGATTACAGTTGCCCCACCAAAGTCCCTCTGGTAAAGCAATGTTAGTGTGGCCACCTCAGGGCTGTAGGAAAGTCTATGCATCCCCCATTTGCCATTTCCTCTCCTCCACTGCAAAACTCACATTAGAGATGGCAGCGCTGAATCCAATTTCACAGTATCGCTTGTCATCAACTAATTAAAGAAAAGAAATAAGAAAGCAACTTTGATCATTGTTTTAATTGGGGAGGATCCTTACATACCAGAACTGTAACTTTCATCTTTAAATTCGACAACCCCATATACATGCTTCTAGGGTTCAGTGTGGCCTACTCCCATGTAAGTGAGCATAAGACTGCAGTCTTAAACAGTTTACCAGACCAGGGGTGCATCTACACTGTAGAAATAATGAAGTCTGACACCACTTAACTGCCATGACTCCATCCTACAGAATCCTGGGACATATACTTTTGGGATGGCCCAGTGCTCTTTGGCAGAGAAAGCTAAAATCCTTGTCAAACTACAAATCCCAGAGTAAGATTTTAGTAAGAAAACACTGAAAAGTGATTGCTCTGTGCAGAGGTGTGCTCAACACAGAACTTAGTAACTTAGGGCCCGAACAGACAAGCCAAAATAAAGCTGCTTCGGATCACTTTGGAGGTATGCTCTTTAAATGATGCATGTGTCCTAAGAGGCTGGAAGCCGCGCCAAATCCACGCTCTAGTCCTAAGGACTGCAGCGCACCTTTGGCACAGCTTCGGGCCTCTTCAGATACATGTGTCATTTAAATCACATACCTCCAAAGTGATCCGAAGCAGCTTTATTTTGGCCTATCTGTTTGGGCCCACAGTTACTTGTTAAAAAGACAACTCCCAGAATCTTCCTCAGCCAGCATGACCAGTGGCTTGCCATGTCACTTTTTCAAGCTCTGGCACAGAATGGCTTATCTGTGGGACACAGCTTATTTCAATAATGCATGTAAAACCAAGTGATGAAACATCCTGAATGTATGCACATGATAAACCAGATAGGGAACACGAGTCGTTGAAAGACAAAATTAGGGATTAGGGCTAATGTAACAATTGGACACAATCTGTAAATTAATTTGCTGTTGTTCTATTTTTATTCCTAACAAACTATGGGAAAAACATGTAGGTACCAAATATAATAGAAGAAATGAACAGCAACAACAATGACAGAGAGTAACTACAAATAATATAATTATATAATTGTCTGTTACTTTCATGTTATTGTTTTGCTTCTGTAATTTTAGTTCATTATATTATTTGTCGTTACTTTCTGTATGTTCTCAGAGTTGTTGTTGTTTTGTTCATTTTTGCTATTGGTACCTACATGGTTTTCCCTAACTTGTTTGGCATAATTCTCTGTTTGAGACCCTCCAGTGTTTCTTTGGTGCTTGTTCTATTTTTAGTGCCAGAGACAAAGAAAGGTGCTTGTGAAATTCTCTACCTCATGAACTGAATAACCTGACTGGTTAAGATACTCAGCACATTAACCAAAGGATGGTGGGCATTATTTGCTGCTCCACTTAAGGCAGTAATATTTCTTGGGTCAGCCCTAACAGATCCTTTTAGGGACAGACTCTGGGCAATGTTTCATCTCACCACTCAATTGAGATTTGGCTGCTTCTTCCCCACCATTCCCTCTTTCTCCACCCCAAGCATACTGTACTCACAGTAATAGGGTGAGTAAAAGGACTCCATCTGAATGTCACGGCATGGTGAATATTCTGAGAAACGCTGCAGGCCTTCTGAGGCCAAGAAACAGTTGCCCACGGGGGTCTTTGTGGCCTCCTTTTGACCTTCCAAGGCATTCCAGTGCTGCAGAGGGGCACAGGCCTGAAAGAAACAGTGGGGTGGTGGAGAAATAATACGCTTTGACACCACTTTAACTGCCACGGCTCTATGCTATGGAATTCCAGGAACTGTAGTTTGTTGTGGCACCGGAGTAGAGCTCTGGTTAGAAAAGGTTTGGCACCTATGAGCTGGAAATAATACTATAATTAAAATTAATTATGCAATTTTAAAAACAGCTTAACTTCAAGCTGCATACCCAGGAGCCCTTCAGGTATTTAGACTTCAAGTATTTAGGTTTCACAGTCTTGGAGCTATGGCAGAGATTTTGGTTCTTTTATTATTGTAGATTCAGAAAATTTCTCCCTTATCTATACTATTCTCCTAGGTTTTCGAGTCTTTAAAAAAGTGGGAAGCCTGCATTAATTTCTTTCACCAAAGCTTGCTTTACAAAAATAAGGCTCCTACCGTTTGTTATATTGGAGGTGACTAGCTTCTGAAGTTGGATTGAAGTCAAAGGTCCCAAACACACTGCAGAAATAATCCAGTTTGAAACCACTTTAACTGCCCTGGCTCAATGCTAATTAATTCTGAGAACGGTAGTTTTGTGAGACACTGAACCTTCTCTGTCAGAGAGCTCTGGCACAACAATAAACTACAATTCCCAGGATTCCCTAGCACAGAGCCAGGGCAGTTAAAGCAGTTTCAAAGTGGATTATTTCTGCAGTGTGTTTTGGTTCCATAGTGGTTCCAGAAGAAACCACTCCATACAGTCTCATAGTTGGTTGATAAGGTCTTTTGAAATACTGTTTAAAAATTAATATATCCAAGGCAAAGGTGAAGCTGTTTTGAGTGCCACTGCCAAGTTTTGGGGGGGGGGGGGGATGCAGGACTGTAATAACAATAACTACAACAACAACATTTTAAGTTCAAATTTGCAAGAACTTTGGCCAAAAGTCCAGCTAGTGCTAAATTTTTTGTTATTTCATCCTCTAATTTTGAATTGCATGTGACTCAGAGAAGCTTCTGGTACTCACCAAGATATTGTCTTTCCAGGTGCTCACAGATGCTCCGAACCACTGTTTGGACTTAAAGACTTTCATAGTGATATGATCATCTTGCATAACTTGATCACCTGGCCAGCAGTGGTGACATGGAAAAAGTGAAAACTGAGTAAGGTAAGAAAGCAGAAACTACACACACAAAACAGATAATACATCTCAACTGCAGAGCACAATCAGATAGTCTACCTTCTGCTCTGTAAAGAAGGGGCCCTTTATATAACACAGTTAGTGCTCTATGATTCCAGGCTAGCTGCCACCACTGCATTCTACCAGTAGCATCCTTAGGGTTGGGGTCACCCACCCAATGCATGGTGCCACCCACCCATTGACCTCCTCCCGTTTCACACCATACAGAATCCTTAGTAATGCTTTTTTGTACCAGTGTTACTCACATAAATTGTAATTCCCACATACCACTGCGTGTAATGCTAATAGTTGTGACATAAACAACTAGCAAAATTAAAATTATACCTTCAAATTACAATATCATAGATACAGCCTAAATGTATTTACCTATACATAGTGAATATTTGGCTAAAATGTTATATTTTTAAAGAAAATTTTAAAAGGAGGCACATCACAACGACAGCAATAACAAAAGCATTCTCATCCCCTTCAGCTGACAGAAGCCTATCTTCCTCATAGCTGAGCATGTCTGATTCTTCAGTCACCTAATACACAGTATCTGTTAGGAATTTCAGGGTGTGAAGCCTGCCTTGTGCAAATATATTTTCTTTGTTTGTCAGACTTCATCTTTTTGATTTGAATGTCATATGCTGATTGATGCTTAAGGTATCAAGTTTAATAATATCACCAGGTTCCATCCCTTGTAATGTCACACTTGACACATGACCAGAGCCTGCTTCCTGTGACAACACAACGGTGGGCCATCCCTAGGTATCAGGTTTGGCCCTAAAATCTCAGGGCCTGAAATAATCCTGACCTGACAGGCCTAAACACACATATTGCTTACTCAAACATTTGGCTTCTGTGCTAAATGCTGAGTGCAGTCTAGACACACAGAGCAAGCTACGGATGGAGGCAGTGAGACAGTCCAACCCTGATCATGATGTGACAGCCAAGAAGATCACTCACCTTTAGTATCAAACTCAATGGGGGTGCAGTTGCTGCCACTGAGTACCCAAGGGCACAGGTAGACAGAACCCGCTTCCATCACATCAGGCTGCGAGGTGTTTGCTTGAGGGGCTCCCACAACCACATTCATGCTAAAGAGCAAAAGAGAAGGGTCAGTGTCCAGCCACAGACTGCCTCACCTGGCCATAAGGGTGCCACAGATTTGGGTAGATTTGTCTAGGATGGGGCCAAGACATCTGTATGGGTTGAAACAGTAAATTGATAAACTGCAATTTGAATAGACTACATTTCAGATGAAACTCCATTTCCAGATGAAACCTGCCTCCCACTTTGTCAGGAGCCACTGGATCTAATATCAGGTAGGGACTTATGGCTGTGTGAGTAGTTGCCCTCTTTTTAGATAAGTTGTTGCTATTATTGAGTGCCTTCAAGTTGTTTCCAACTTATGGAGACCCTAAGGCAAACCTATCATGGGATTTTCTTAAGATTTGTTCAGAGATTTCGTACCGTATTACCTTCCCTTGAGGTTGAGAACATATGACTTGCCCAAGGTCACCCAATGGGTTTCATAGTCAAGCTGGGATCCAAATCCTGGTCTCCAGAGTCATAGTACAATGTTCAAACCACTACACCACACTGGTTGTTAGTTAAGTCTTTAGTTAGGATTTCTGACTTAATTTCCAAACAGGAAAAATATGTTCTCTCTCACTCTCTGAGTGACAAGCTGTGAGTAACTCTGGTTGGTACTTAATGAATATTGCTTAATGGCATCATTAAGGGCCATACCTAGATCCCAGGCTTTGGCCTATTAATGTTTTCTAGTAATTCAGTCCAAGAGTTGATTGTGCAAGAGCATAGCACAGTCTCAACATTAGCTTTGCTTTATCTTTAGCCTTCTGCCTGTCAATTTTGGCTAGTTATTACAGATGTAGAGTGAATCACTCTCTCTTTTTAACTCTCCCTGTGGAATGTTTGATCTTTCAAAGCTGTCTTTCCAAGATGCAAACTTTGAAGCCACTGCTTTTTGGATTACAACTTCCAGAACCCTTCATGGCTGTGGGGTTCTGAGGATCATAGTCCAAAAAGTAACTTTTCCCAGCTCTAGACATATCTGAGAAATTAGAAAGGGGAGAGGATTGTGTGGTATACTGGCACAGTGAATTAACTGTGCCCTGTCTACATAAATGCACCTTAGCTTTCCTATTGCTCCTCTCACCTCTGCTTTAACTCAGGAAGAGGGGGAAAACTGGTGCAGCCAGCCTGCAATTAGACTCCTGCCAGGGCAGTTCCAATAGCCTTCTTAGGCTCAACACAAAACATTACCACTATTGTGTACTGCCTGTGAAAGATACTGAGATATCTGGCTGGTTGCTATCAGCAAGTAAACGGAGTGTTACCATGGCCAGTGCCAAGATGCTGCTTTTCATCTTCTGAGGCCCCATTTCTCTCTGTGCAGGGGAGAAGATATGTCCTGATATCAAGTCATTCCCATCCTCACACCCTCACCAATATGATCCTACCTGCCTTTACTGTCCTGGTAGAAATCCAAGGCAAAGCCAAAATAGCTTCCATGGGGTCCAGAGTAGACTATAGGAGCACCAGCTTGGAAGTTGAGGCTCCATACTGGGAGGTAGATGGGCAAGAACCCACCCATCAAGAGCCAGAAAAGGGCAAGCAAGCCCAAGGAACCATGGCCCCCAGTCATCCTCTTTTTGTGTTTTCTTGCTAGCCTTAGGCTAGCTCTGAGGTATTTATCAATTAATGTGGGCTCTTCCACACCCATAATAACCACAGTCGTGACACATTTCCTCAAGATCTTCCTTCCCACCAGCATGTTTCAGCTGACAATAATAAAGTTTATCAGAAGTCATGGAGTTTGCTAGCAGGAACTCCAAGACAAAAGTTAATTCCCCAGAGTTAATAGCATGCTGGAATGCTAGAAATGTTCTAGGATTAGGACTGGGGAGGATCAAATATATTATCAGGGCCTAAAGAACTGTTGATGTGATGCATCATTTACCAAGGCTGCTAGCAAATACAGCAGTCCCTCCATGTCCACAGATTCAACCATCCATGGCTTGAAAATATTTTTTTAAAACCCCCCAAAAGCAGGCCTTGATTTTGTCATTTTATTTAAGGGACACCATTTTACTATCCCACTATATATGAGGCTTGAGCATCCATGGATTTTGGTATCCACAATGGAAGAGTGTGTGCCCTGGAACCAAACCACATCAGACACAAAGGCCCCACTGTATATATGTAGGCTGTGATCTTCTATGCTAGGAGTGGGAAGCTGAGGCCCTACAGATGTTTTTGGACAATAACCCTCATAATTTGTTGTGTGCCTTCAAGTCATTTCCAACTTATGGAGACCCTAGGCAACGCTGTCATGGGGATTTGTTGGCAAGATTTGTTCAAAGGGGATTTGCCTTTGCCTTCCTCTTAGAGTGTGACGTGCTCATGGTCACCAAGTAGGATTATATGGCTGAGTAGGGACTTGAACCTTGGTCTCTGGTGTTGTAGTCCAACACTCAAACCACTATGCCATCTCACTGCATCAACATTAAGTACACTGGCTAGAGGTGAAGGGAGTTGTAGGCAAAACACAACTGGAGGGCCAGAATTACCCACCTCTGTTCTATATACAGTTGGCCCTCTTATACACACATTTTTTATACAGTACATGGATTCAAGCATACACGGCTTGAAAATATTCAAAAAAGTATAAATTTCAAGTATCAAATCTTGATTTTTCCATTTTATATGGGACACCATTTTGCTATGCCATTGTATTTAATGAGAATTGAGCATACGTGGATTTTGTTATTCACGGGGGTTCCTGGAACCAAACCCCAGCAGATAACAAGGGTCCACTGTATATGAAAACTTATATGCTAAGCAGAGGATTAGACCAGACTCCCTTCTAGATTCTAGGCTTCTGTAAATTGGTATCTTTGAGACAAACCACAAGTAAAGGTGAAACAAATATGTATAAGGAAAAGTTGCTGCCTGGAATTACAGCCGTTCCTCTCAAATGTCTTTTGGTTGGCTGTGGCCATGCAGTAGTGACAGAAAACATTTCATACATTCACAAAGGGGTACAGTATTTGTTTTAATAGTTTATGTTAGGGGTGAGGAAGGTTTGGGCCTTACAGATGTTTTGTTTAATACCTCTCACAACCTCTTAGCATTGGCCGTGATGACTAGGGCTATTGGGAGTTGAAGTCTAAAATATCTGGAGAGGCAAAGGTTTACCACCTCTTATGCAACATGAAATTTGGAGCACTTGCAGATTGCCATTGAAGCACCAGTAGCTTTAAGTCCCCACCACCAAGGGATTTAGACTTAGTAAACCATTGAATTCATCTCTATCTAGGGCTGCATCCGCACGGCAGAAATAATCTGGTTTGGCACCACTTTAACTGCCACGGCTCAGTGCTATGGAATTCTGGGAATAGACGTTTGTTGTTGGCACCAGATTCCCAGAACTAGATTATTTCTGCAGTGCAGATGCAGCCCTAGATAAAGATGCAATCTTTTGTTTATTTTCTAGGATACAGCAATAATATGATGCACATCATGAAAGATTAGTCCTTGGCAAACTGTTAGAAGGGAGGCTTCTGTGGCCTGGTATCTTTTCCATCAACAGCTACAAATGGAAAGACACCAAATGAAGCAACAGACCAGGGAAGAAACAATTCCAGGAAGCGCCTACATTTAATAAAGCCTGGCAAGTTTTGAAAAACAAAATTTTATCCCTTGGGTACATTCTAAAAGCACACGTACATAAAATTATATACACATTAAACACCCATTTTATATGTTAGTTGAAAACCAAACTGTTTTCATAAGAACATAAAAACCTGTATTAACTATAAATATTGTTTATATTTAGGGTTAACTTACTTGGACTATTTCTCAAATAAAATGCTCATATTATTGTGGACATATTAATATTTTAATGGGAACTGAACTCACTTAAGCTCCAAATCCTTTGAAACAACACTAAAATGTCTCCCAAAAAGGAGCCAACTATTTAAGAGGCAATTTTATGTCTTCTGATTTTTGCTTTATAATGCCCCAAGGAAGGTAACCATGTTTTTGAAAAATGTGCCTCACTTCCAAGGTCTTTAAGTTCTCTAGTCGTTGTCTATCTTTCCCATCCACCATTTGCTCCACGCTCGCATCTTTCTGCTACTTCTGTCTCCTCCATCTTAAATGTATTTGGACTGAGCCATCAAGTAGCCAGAAAGTACTTGTTGTGAACACACTGTTAATGTATTTTTTGTGTAAACCCATCTTGGCTGGAAAATGGAGCATCATATCCTTCAACATTTCAGAGATGAAAACTGGGACACATGTGACCATGGCACACCAGATTATGGTCAAGATGGCAATAATTAATGAAGAACACACAAGGCATGCAAGGCTGCAGCAGTTTGTTTTTGTCTACCTACCTACCTATATGGAAAGTCAAGATTCCACCCGTTTCTCTTCTCCGTTCTGCTAAATTAGGCTGCATCCACAATGCAGAAATAATCCAGGTTGACACCACTTTGCCTATGGAATCCTGAGAATTGTAGTTTTGTGAGACATTTAGCCTTCTCTGTCAGAGAGCTCTGGTTTCACAACAAACCACAATTCCCAGAAATCCATAGCATTGAGCCATGACAAGTGGAGTCAAACTGGATTATTTCTGCAGTGCAGATGCAGCCTTGAGTGCAAACTGATTTTTCACTTTGAACTCATTTGGCAGCGACCAAAGTAAACTGAAAATAAAGATAAGAGGGAAGAGAGAAGCTAGGAGTTTTAAAAACAAGCCGGAAAAGGAGGACAGCAGATTAATCAGGACTGTTCCTGCCAAACCAGGACAGTTGGAGGACATGGAATATGTATAAATGAAGCAAAATATTTTCCGCTCCCATTTAATGGAGATGTGCTTTTACTGCGGTGAATGTTATTTGGTACTGCAGCACTGCTGCACACTGTTAGTATGACTTATTAGTATGACCTGATGAAGAAGCCAATGAAGCTTGCATCATATATGCCCAATAAAGGTGTCACTGCTTTGTAGATTTTGGATGATAGTGTGACCCTTTTACTGACTTATGCAGAAATAAATGCAGCTTACATGCATGTAGGTCCCTTTTGGGTGGCATAGATTTTTAACATTTTATCGGTCTTTGGTCACATATTTTTGCAGGCTTGTCATTATTTGCTGTCTTCAACTATACAGCACCCCTATGAACAACAGGCCTGTAAAATCCCTAGTTACCCTGCCCAGGTCTTGCAAACTCAAAATCATAGTTTCCGTGATTTAATCAATCCACCTGCAATTCAGTCTTCCTCTTTTTCTGATGCCTTTCACTTTATCATCTTTTCCGATTAATCATGTTGTCTCAAGGTATGTCCAAAGTATGGCAGCCTCAGTTTGGTCATCTTCGCAGCTTTGGGGCAGTATTTGCTGAGATACTAGATGCTGAATTCTGCAGGAGTGTTGCAGCTAAGCAACAACAGCATCCATACAATTGTGCCCCTGTAATATGATGATTATCTTGACACAAACAGATGAGATCATTTTCACATCTCTTTATCCCACAAAGCACTGAGTGGTGAAATCTTTAAACTCACAAACAATTCAAGTATTGGAAGCCATATTAAACAATCCTGTAATCCACATAAAGGGAATCAGTGAATGAATAGTGTTTAACCACAGCAATATTTTGTGTTTCTATGCGAATGCGAAATATTAAATAATGGAAAAGACGTGTGTTATGTCTCTGCTTTGGCTTCAGTGATAAGTTGGCTTGAAATTATGTCCTTTTATCCCACATTTTCTGCACACAACCCCCCCCCCCCATGTGTTTTAGTACAAATTCATTTTCTGGAAAAACACCACAATGTGAAGGACCTCACAGCCACTTTCATTCAAACATGCTTTTTTGTTTGAGGATAAGAAAATTATGAGTATTTCCATCCTTACTTGAATTAATGGGCCATGGCTTCCTCTACTTTATGTTTAGAGCATGTGTGTGTATGTGCCTTCAAGTTGCCTATCAACTGATGCCAACCATGTGGATTTCATACACACTGACACCTGGCACATGCCTAGTGAGGTGTAATTTATGGCTTGCTGAAACCAATGTCAAAGCCCAGTTCCAGAACATAAATTTAATACAAGCATGTGCAAAGTGTGCAGGAATAGGTGGAGTAAATGACACAAACAGAGGTCGAAAAACTAGTAGAAAAAGCATAGCACATTCTGTTAATGTTTGGCGAACTAGAAATCATACTCCATTTACATTGGTTCACATGAGGAAATGAAGGCCTGAACAGACAGGCCAAAATAAAGCTGCTTCGGGTCACTTTGGAGGTATGCTGTTTGAATGACACGCACATCTTAAGAGGCCAGAAGCTGCACCAAAGCTGTGCTTTAGTCATTAGGACTGTAGTGTGGCTTTGGCATGGCTTCTGACCTCTTAGGATGCATGCATCATTTAAAGAGCACACCTCCAAAGTGATCCAAACCGAAGCAGATTTATTTTGGTCTGTCTCTTCGGGCCTTAAGTTACCATCCTTTCAGTTGTTAACATTAATGTTAGCAGGTACTGAGACTGTCAGAAAAAATGTATGAGAAAAATACTTTGGTGGCACTCCCATCTGCAAGTGGCACATCATAGTGTTGCCTTCTTCAAAAGTAGGTTTTTGGAAGTTTAAGTTCTTTTCCTTAACACAGCACTTTCCAGGTGGATAAAAATTTCACAGGCTATTTGTTGTTTGGGCTGGTGGAATCTGTAGTCAAATAAGGAATGCTATCCTTGAAGCAAAGGTGGGAATCAGGTTGGCCTCCAAAGTGTTGGACTACAGCCTCCAGCACTCCTCACCAGAGGCTGCCACTAGGGCTTCTGGGAGTTAAAAGTGACTTTACTCCCACAAATTACATTTCTTTACCAATGCAATACTGCATTGGAAAGCACTTGAGACTTGTTACATGTAATAATGTTGATTTGACTTGTTTCCTGTCTCTGGGCACAAGCATGTAGTTCTGAGCCACTGTAGGAATGTAGCTGTGTGTGTGTGTGTGTGTGTGCATACATGCAAAACCCCACCCACATTAGATTCCCCCCCATGAAATTTTCCATCACTTCCCACATTTCTAGCCTTGCAGCCACTGAAAATCAGTTGAACATTTGGAAATACAGTTTAGGCCTCTAAAGAAATGGGGTAGCAAATCTACCAAGGAAATGAGAACACATGTAAGAGTTCTAGGTGTGAACGGTTTGCTATGCTAGAAATTTGGGGAACTGAAAGAAAATTTCATGGTGGGATAGAATCCTCATTTTGCAGGCAATGTCCTCATTGTCACCCTCGTAGCTGCATCCATGCTCCGCTGCATGTTTGATTTTTGAAATTCGACAGTGAGCTCCTCCTTCTAGATATGTGAGGGAAACCAGACAATTGGGCATTTGTTCCTACTCCCTTCAGAATATTGCACACGCCTTGCATTTGGATTTTATTAGGAACCCCCACCACATATTCGGTATGCAGAACCATTTTGTTAGACCGGGGCACAACTGAAAGCACACAACCCTAACACAACCATCAGCCCTGCTAGGATTGAAAGACTACAAAACTCTTGCCCAATGCTACAGCAAGCATGTGCAGCTATCTTGCAAAATCTATTAAAAATCCCCATTTTACAGGTTGGGGAACCGAGGCTCAGAAGCAGTCACTGAACTAAGTTTGCAGATGACTCCTCCTGGCAAATGTTTGAAGAGGTTGCAGTATTTGCTGCTATAGTTTGAGGGGCAAGAGTTAAAATATCCAAACACTGTTTCTGTTGTCCTGGACTCTTTTCCTGGTTTATAGTTGTCGCTATCACTCTGTAACATTAATGTTTTAAAAAATTCATAAAGGAGTTCCAGTTGGGTAAAAATTCCACAGGGTAGGGTTTTAAAATATAGTAGATAGTACCTAGTATTTGTTGGCTGTCTCCCAACTGTCTTGGTTGGTTAGTACCCAAGTAGGAACCCAGGCAGACCTGCTTAGCTTCCAACATCATACATGATCTGGTGTCTTTAGAGTATTTACGCCTACCCTTAGTGCATACTCTTCAATATTTCACAGACAAAAACCAGGGCACGTGTGAGCATGTAACATCACAGTATGGTGGAGACTGCCAAAGTTGTTAAGAACTCATAGCCAAGGAGATGATGCCACTGTTTCCTTTTGTCTGGGTGAAAGACAAGATTCTGCCCTCTAAGTGCAAACTAGTTTTGCCCTTTGTACTCGGTTTGCAACAACTGAAGTAAGATGAAGCGGGGAGGGAAGGTAGAAAGAGAAATGGAGACATTTTATAAACAACTGAAAAAGTGGGGTGTTAGACAACTGCCATTGTCCCTGTGCAATTGGGACAGTTGGAGAATATGTTCTAGCAGGGGTAGATATCATGGAGCTTGCCAAATGTTGTTGGATTCTCACTAGACTTATCCAGCACAACCAATGATCAGGAATCCTGGGTACTATAGCCCCAAAACATTTGGAAGATTGCATGATTCTCACCCCTGCTTCAGAGGATTGTTCTAAACAGGGTTGAGAATGGGTGTGAACCATTATATTAACATGATTACCATCAAATGTCCCAAGTTGCAATCTGAAATCACAACTGAACTCTATTTCTTGTAGGAAATGAAGCAAACTGAACAAGAACACCGCCAGAACCAGCTGTAGAAAGACTGCCTCAGCTCCTAAATTCCCAACAAAAGCAGCAACAGGAAAGATTCTCATAAATCATTAATGTCTAGCTGCTGCCAAACAAAGAAAGAACACTTGTCCATACTCTTAAAATAAATAAAACGCCTGGGAGAGATCTGACCTCAATTGCTGTTGGAAATATTTTTGTATTTATTTTTAAGCCACCTTGTTTACTTTTATTGAAGTAAAAAGGGGTTTCCATTAAAAAAAACAGTAATAAAAAGGACAGTACACATCATCAATTTGGTGTACTGTGACAGCTTTTTCTCAACACGCAGTGGTAAGGTTTCAAAAGGAGCCAAGCCCTAAAAACAGTCTCCAAACACCAGAACTGTTTTTAAAATACATGAACAAGCACATATTGTTCTTTGTGAAGACTTGGTCCTAATCCTGCAATTTGTGAAGGCTAAAGCTGCTCCTCAGAACCTAGAGAAAGTCCCCTCTGGGACTGGATCAAATAGGGTTACAGCAAGACAAAGTGCAGGCTGTAGGCCTCACTTTCCCTGGATGAGTAAGGAACACCCCATTTCCTGACCCACACCCACAAAGGGGCCTCTTTATCAGTAGCACAATTGCCTCTTTCCTGGTTGCAGAGGCTTTATCAGAAAGCAGAGGCAAAGCAAACCACAAGGGGAAAGGAATGGAACTCAGAAGGAATGGAAATGAGTGACTCAGGGATAGTTTACCCTGTGGACTCCCTCTATCCCTCTTGTAATCTCACGCAGCACAAGGTACAGTGTTTTAAAATGTTTAGTTCCTGACATCTGGTCTTGCCTTGCATAAACAGCCATGACAACACCCATCATTTATTTCTTCTTGCCTTTAATCAATGGGAAGCACCAAAAGTGCTAAACCAGACTATGCAAAGTCTGATTAACTTAAGTTCCATGTACACAAGACCAAAGCAGTCTTGTGTCCAGCGTGTTCTGGATGGGGCTGCCTCCCACCTGAAGAGCCAAATTTGCCATCTGGAAGTGTTCATGGATCCAACTTGCTTCCTTTAGGCCTGTGTGACTGAAAGGCCCAAGTGGTTACTGCTTCCTGCTGCTTAGTGACTCTGTAACTACTTCTGGGTAGAAATTGCAAGGACACATTTATCAGTGCTTTTTTAACCCACAAACAAAATTACCAATTTCATGGCAATCAATTGCACATGGACTGCCTTTGAAGAGGAACTGCTTAATGTTTACATCCATTCTGTGGAAGACTCTCTTAGAGAAAACTGACCAAGGGTCTTTTCAGACTGCACAATTGTTGTGTTGGGATTTAACTACCATGGGAATACCTTCTGTGGAATCCTGGGATTTGCAGTTCAGGGAAGGGCATTTAGAATTCTCAGCCAGAAAGATCCAGTGTCTCACCAGGCTATAAATTTCAGGATTATACCAGATGTTACCACGGCTTTGGCAACAAAGTGGAGTCATTATGCTGCAACTGTGTAGTATGAAAGCCCTCAGAGGTCTACACTGATGGTTTTGTGACACAGAAGTTACTAGTTTTAAGCTCATTTTAAATTCCTTTTGTGATAGGTATATCATTATTTTTGAAAATATATATATAGCTTGTTTGCAATTTGCATTTGAATGATAAGTGTATAAACAAGAGGCAGATCAACAGAAGCCATAAAAATGACTGCCAAGGTATTATTCATGTCAAGTAATAGTATAAGAACAAGGATGCACATCTGCTTCTTCATACCTTCCTTGTTGCCATAATGAAGACCACTCTGATGTCAGTTGGCACTGAAACTGTTTCCTGCAGATACTAAGTAGGAATGTATGCGTTTCAGAATCTCAACTCTATGAATTTTAGGTATTTCCCCCCAAATTTAGGAACCTATCAATTTTTGTGGATGTGATCCACAATCTTGAACTGAGAACCAGAGGGATGGTGGAGCATAGCAACAAGTGAATTTTGGAAGGGGTGTTTTTCCTAACCCCCAAAGAAGGGTATATGATATGGAGTCAGGAAAGAGAAAACATTATTTAAAAGGGTGGGCAATGTTTTTGCTCCATCTCATGAGCAAATAAATACAGAACCTATAAAAATATAGCATAGTGACATGGGGACAAGCAACTTGAACCTTTCATGCTTTGGGAAACAAGTACACACACACTTTCCCCCAAATTACTAGTTTATTAGAAAGTTTATTTTCCTCATTTTTACAGCATGTATATATATTTATATATATATATACTTTTATGTGACAAAGTTAAATATAGCCTGCTGATACTGAAGTAATAGTGTGTTCTCTTTTATTTAAGCGCTCTTGCGGAAGTCCGATCTTCTGTACCCGCTGGGGTGTTGTGTCTTCACTCTGAACCTCAAGGGAACAAAGTACTTAGAAATTAATACTGTTACTTGTTGAATATCTACAGCAGCTACCACTGAGTCCCTCTGTCGGAGCCGCATTTCCCAGTGCTAGTGTTTTTCTAGCAAAGTGTAAGGAAGTTCAGGGCTGTATAGAGCTAGGAATTTCATGGTCAGAGGCAAAAGTGGTTATTTTCAAATTTTAGGAGTGGAAGCCATGTTTTAAGATACAAACTAGCAGTGCTCCCCTGGTTTGGATGCCACTTTGCCAGAGGCTAACCTTCCTTTACATCCACTCCAAATGGCAGCAAACCCCTCCTCTGCTTTTAAAGAAGGTCCTATTCTAGAGAGTGGAAATAGGAAGATTTGTTCTCTCTCAAGGCAGACATCACCTAAAACCCATTACTCTAGAAGAAAATCCCAAATAAAGGAAAGGATTCAAACCAAAATCACTCCACTCAAAACTTCTCCTAAACATAAAAAGGCACATATCTGAAAATAAGAAGCCTTAACACAAACACACATACACACCTACCTAGAAGCAATGTTCTCTCATTTGGCTTCAAAATGAGTGGTTTGAATCTTGGGGAAAGTGCTGGGTTTTTGGATGTTTTCTGATGGACTCACCCTTTTCCTCAGCCTAAAAGACAACTTCTTGCTCTACTGAACCAACTGGCTATTCTGATTAAACTAGTGGTGCTGCTAAAGCATGCAGCAAACAGCTCAGCCGCCACACCAACTCCTACTTACTTGGAAGTGACATAGGATGGAATTCATTAGCTATAATACAGAAGGGGTCCAGATCACTGCTCCTTGTTCATTCTTGTCACACTTCTCCCATAAAATGATTTTTTTTCATTTTACAGTACATAAAAATTAAAAAAAAGAGCTCAAAATATACATGCTTGAAGTATGTCCTCTAGCCACAACTAGAAGCTCTGAACCTTTGATGCAAGTTTTCTTTCCAACTACATCAAAATGTATAGATAACCAAAGCCACCTGAACAAGTACCACTCAAAGAACGGACTGTAAAAAGTGTTATTGCAGTATACTACCAATATGGAACATTTGTCAGAGGAGCTACAAAAAGCAGCATTGTACATTTACAGAGTTCAGTGCAATTTTTAAAAACCTTTTTTCTTCTGAAAAAAAAATCATAAGTTAATAAGGAACCATCAAATATTACAGAGTAAAGAATACAAGTCACAGAGTCTTGTTGAAGATGTTCACAGGACTCCAGTACTGTACATCATATTGCTTCAAGGACTGATAAAGGGGATCGCTCTGTGTTCTCTCTCAGTAGCATTAGGCAAGGGTAGCCTTGCCAAGCCTGCTTGATGTTGGAAACTGATCACTGTTTCCTGTCTTGATGATCTGGCTGATCACAGGAGCAGAGGGAAAGAGGAACAGGTCTAGGTTGGCTGTTTCTTGGATCTTTTTGTTCAGCTTAACCTCTAAGGTGGAATCCAATTACCAATTTCACAATTTAAATTAAAAACAGATACTGAAAGCAAGATAATTTAGATACTACCCACTTTCGTTTTCAGAGTGGAAGGGAAAAATAGATGAGCATCACAAATTAAAACAGTGGACCCACCTGCTAAAGAATATCATATTCATGCAGATGTGAATAAGCCACTTGGATGCACAAGGCCCTGAAGCTCCTTACAAGCAGACCTCTAGTAACAGAGCTTTCCCTTCTTCCAGAGATCAATTATCTTGAGTCTGCCTTTTCCTGCCCATTCTTTCCCTTCTTTGGCTGTTCCCAGGTCCAGCGTCAGCTGTTGCTTTTCACAGAGCAAGAGACGGATAAGCACAGACATGCCCCTGTCCTCTTTCTCCCCTACCCACCCCCAAAACTGCCTCTTTCTCACCCCCTTCATGTGCCATGGCTGGGGGGATGCTGTAAATCCTGTCCTGAGAAGATGGGGTGCAAAAGAGGATGGAGGTGTAATGCTGTGGCGGCAGCTGTAGCTGGCCGGGGCGCCAGAAGTGTTGGGTAGAGGGCAGCATGAGGGACAGGATGAAAAGTGAAAGGGCCTGGGTGGATGGCTGAGGCAGGGATGATATGGATAGGGTGGCTGGCCAGGAAAGTGGCAGGATGCCCTGGGATGATGGAGTGGGTTAAGTGGGACAAGGAGATGGGGGTTAGGTGAGGCTGTGGGATATGATGCACTTGAGCCAGAGGCTGGGGATGTGGGTGTGGATGGATTCCAATGGCTGCAGCAGCAGCTGCTGCATGGTGCTGCAAGATAGCATGTTGAACGGTGGTAATGGAGGTGGCTGCAGCTGCTGCAGGCTGCTGGATATGGATGGGCTGCAGGGTAGGAGCTGTGGCAGGAGCAAGAGCAGCTGAGGCAGGAAAGGCCTTGACCTGCTTGGCAAGGAGTTGCTGCTGGATATGCTGCTGAGCGGCCTGCTGAAGTTTGCTGTATTTCTCCATCTCCTCTGGAGTGAAGGTGATGGGCTGGCTCTCCAGGGGTGCCAAGGAAGAGTCCTCAGTGCCCTCTGGCTCCCCACTGATGCTCGGCTCTCCACTCTGTGGTACATAGCCAGGGAAGTGCTCAACGTCTGGCACTAAAGGCACCATCCTGTTTTCTATGGAGACAGATTGATTCTCACTATCCAAGGGCTCTAAAGTTTCACCTTCACTGGGATCAGGGAGGAAGCTGTGTGGCACAACCACGTCACCAGATCCGTAGTGCTCTGGGAGTGCTGGTGGCTCAAGGGGAACAGAAGCCACCTCTGTGGCTGCTTCTTCTGTTTTTTCCTCTCTGGGAAGGTTGTCTGGAGTTTCTGTTACTGGAGTTTCCTCCCCTTGGGGCTGGCTTGCTAGGGTTGCCTCCCTACCACCAGGGGTTGCTGTATCCAGTTCCAAAAGCTCCAGTTCCTCTCCTCTTTCTAATCCAGCCTCTTCACAAGGCTTGGCATTTGGTTTTCGGACTGTGGGAAGTTTTCCGATTAATGGAAGGACAGGCTTGTTGCCTAAAGAAGGAGGGAGCTTTGGGCCAAAATAACCCTGTGGGGGATCCTTCAGTTTTAGCCCAACCTTGTGAGGACCTGCAAGGGAATCTTCGTTGCTGCTGGGCTTCTTCTCCACCTTCCTGGACTGAATTTTTTCCAGGAGGAGTTTGGCTGTGGCCGAGTTTTTCTCCTCTGGATTACAACTGCTTCCCAAATTAGAGGTTCCACTATTCTGGGAGAGGCTGCTGGTCCCTGTTGCTTCCTCTCCTCTCATTTCTTCTTTTCTGACAAACGCTTCACCCTGCCTGCCTCTGAAGTAGTGAGGGGACTGGGAACGGTAGATCTTGGACCGGATGAAGTCTCGCCGCCCAGATCGCCTTTCAGTAGAGCTTTCGTGGCCCCGGGATCCCTTCCGTGAAAGGGACCGCTGTGAAAGACTTCTTGTGCTCCTGCTACGCTCTCGGCTGTAGCTTCTGCTCCGCTTCCAGCTGTGCCCTGTTCGGCTTCGGCTCCTCCGCTTACTCCGGCTGTGGCTGCAGCTGCTGCTGCGCGTCCTACCCCGGCTTCTTGTTCTTGATCTTCCCCTGGCATGGGTTCGACTCCGGCTTCGGGTCCGTGACCTGCTTCTGCTCAGGCTGTAGTCGTCTTCTGAAGAGGAGTACTTGCGCCGTTTAGACCTGCGCTTGGAACTTGCATAGTCTGAATCATCCTCTGAGTCATGGGAGCGTTTGGTACGACTCCGTGACCGATCACTGTAGTCACTATAGCTGTCTTCTGAGTAGCTCCGCCGTCGGCTGTATCGGCTATTATCAGAGGAGGCATATGAACTTGTTGAGTATGACCTCTGTGATGACCTTCGAGAGGAATGCCGACGTCCTGATCTGGAACGGCTTCGGGAACAGTCACTTCCAGAGTCATAATCATCACTGTACTGTGATGCTGACTTCTGCCTGAAGTGCTTGTGACAGGAGTCCTCATCGCTCTCATAGCCACCACTGCTCTGTCGGCCTCTATGGCTGGGGTGAACCGAAGTCGAGGTGGAAGACCGCCTCTTAGTGGCTGATGACGCCTGCTGCTGGTCCCCCTTGGTTTTTTTGCTGCTGTGATCTTGGGAAGAGGTGCCACCATCCTCTTTCTTGTTGCCGCTACTGCCTTCTTCAGTAGAAAGAGACTTCCGCTGAGAGTCTTGGGTGCACCACTTTCTTTTCTTGGAGTAGACATTATCTTCAGTCCCTTGTGGTCGCTCAGCCTCAGTGAGAAAGGAAGGCTTGCTCTTTTTATGTTTGTGTTTCTTCCGTTTTTTGGATTTATCTTCTGGCAGCTCCCCCTCTCTGCTCTTTTCCTCTGCCTCACCTTTACGCCGGCGTTTGTGCTTAGTGGACTTCTTGTGCTTCTTCTTCTTCTTGTGTTTGTGGGACTTCCCCACTTTGCGGCCAACAATATTGCCTTTGCTGCTGTCTTCTGGACCTTCCACCTTGTCAGTGCCCAAAGGGTTTGACTCCTGCTTACTGCACACTGGCAGGGACTTGCTCTCTGGTATTGTGGCTGATCTGCCAACAAGAAGGTCTGCCTCTTTGCTCTTGCTTGCATTACCTTCTTCTGTAGACTGTGTTTTCTCCTTAGAAAGGCTGGTTGCTGGTTTTTGTTTTTCTGCCCCTTTAGCTTTTGTATCTTTGTTACGAGACAGTTTAAAGTCAAAATACAAGGGATTGCAGCTGTATGATACAGAAGGCTCTGCTTTAGTGAAGATCAAAAGTTCTGAAGGCCACTGAAGAGTAGTGCTCTCATCTTTACTCAGTACTGGGAAAAAAGGCCCTGTTAAATGCTTAGGCCCATCTGTGGTTTCTTTACTTGCTGCTGGAGATTGGGGAATTTCTTTACTGACATCCACCTCTGTAGATTCATTTCCCTTGAGCTGTTTGGCTTCCTGCTTGCCTGCCTCTTCTGGAGTGTTTTTATCTTCTGTTTTGCTGCTTTTGCTGGCAGGACTCTGCTCCTTCTGATGGACAACAACTTCTGCTACTGCTGCCTTCTCACCATTTTTTGCCATTTTAGGCTTGGGGGAATTGCTCCGTTTCCTTTCACGAGTCATTTTCTTGCTCACAGCCTCTGCCTCTACCTGATCTGTGGCCTTCATGAACAAAAGAAACTGGAAGTTAGGCTTCACTTTACAGTGAGCTGGTGGGATGTAGTGGTAATATTCTGGTTCTAGTGCCACTGACCCATCATCTCGTTTCATCTTTTTCAGTTTGGACAGTGTGGTGTTTAAACCTGCCCCATCTTTATCATGCTGTTGCTCCTCTTCATCTCCTCTGCTGTCAGGGCTGTTTGTTCCCTCTGCTTCCCCAATTTTCCCCAAAGCTGCACAATCTGAATGAGTTCTTTCATCGACTTTAACTTCATCATCAGGAGAACTGGGTTCATCCACGTGATCTTTGAAGACAGAGGCAATTGACTCAAGTTTCACAGGGGCCTTTTTGGCAAAAGAGAAAGACACACCTATTTTAAGAGGATTAATCCCCAAACTGATGGCCTGTGGCACCTGGACAAGGACCTGGCCAGGCCCAGTGTTGCTAGTGGCTTGCCCACTGGTGCAAGTAATGCCCTTGTCCACAGTCATACCAGTAACTTGCCCAGTAGCTGGTGAGAAGGAAGAGCAAGTACTGGGAGCTGTTGATTCCATGTCATCTTCTCCTCCTTCTTCATCAACAGCCACAGTAGTGGTTCTAAACATAGGTCCACTTCCTGGAGCACTGGAGGAATGAGAAGTGGGGAGAAAGAAAGAACTAATAGTTAGGAGCTCTAGTTATCAACATCTCCATCTTTCACCTATACATACCTATTCAGTTTTTCATTAGCTTTTGCCGAACTGCTTTCAAAGTTAGGTTTAGATCAAGGAACAAGGCTTAATAAACAATTCCACATGTATTGGGATTGGTTACCTCTATCTATGATTCTAGCTCTCATTGTTACTGGAGGAAAAATCCTAAAGAAATCAGCTAATAGCCAAAGCTTCACAAGAGCTTGTGCATATACAGAATTTTATGCAAATATTTCTTTCAGGGCTAGAGCTTGCCACACCTCAGATAAAGTCCACACACTGTCATTGGAGCTGGTGGATTTAAACAGATGTTTCTCGCTTGCATGGTATCCTGGGGGAACAGAAATTCAATTGGCAACTGATGGGCCAGGAATCCCATTTAGGGTGTGTGTGTGTCCGTATTAAAAATTCTATTCTATCAAAGAATCAAACAGCAGCACATTATTCAGTCTATGATAAATGATTGGGACAAAAAGGGGATAACTGTATGTTTACCCATAAGGTATTTTAATCAACTTGTTGGCTGGTAGGCACTTATTCTCCGTACCATCAGCAGATCACCACTTACCACTCAGTTTGCCTCCTCTGTTCAGCCAGCTCATGCAAACGGCGCAGAGCTTTTTCCTGCTTTCTCTCATCTTTTCGAGACCTTGATGAAACATTCCGAGCAAATTCTCTTTGCTTGAGATCCTTCAACCTCTGTAGTAAAACAAAAATGGGAAATTAAAAGAAGGGATTAGAATTCACTGGTGGTGTAGACTCTCTCAACACAAAATATCCTAAGTTCAGTTCCTGACACCTCCAGTTAATGGAAGTGAGGTAACAGAAAGACCTCTGCTGAAGACCCTAGAGACTCAGATAAGATTAGTCTAGAGCAGTGGCCCCCAAACTGTGTTCTTTTAAGGGATTTTGGTTTTAGCTCCCAGAATCCTACTAGTGCCAACATGGCTGAGGCTTCTTGGAGCTGAAGTCCAACATCTCTTAAAGGGCACAGTTTGGGGACCACTGCTCTAGAGGGTAAAAAAAAAGTGTAACTTGTTATTTAGACACTTTCTGTGTTCATAGCATAGATTCACAGCTACTTACAGCCCAGCAGAAATTCTAAGAAAGCAGCTATTTTAGACTGTGGACAAGCACTTCCTAACAGATCAATAAGAGAAATTCAGATACTAAAATACTGAGAATATTCAAGAAAGAGAAGCCAAAGTATTTCCATTTGCCTAGACTACAACCCAGTATGCAGTCTTAAAAATATAGGCTCAATTAAAAAACAAACACAAAACTACAAGCAGCATCTTTAATGAATCTGGTAGCAAAATTCCAACATCTAAACAAACACAGGAAGAGTATTTCTTCCTGCAGTAAATGACAAAGCTATCTGATTGTGTGTTCTGGCATAGCAACTGCTTAAATTATGCATTGTGTTCAGGTGTTGCACGCACCAGCATTCAACATGTGTCCTTTGCATTCATACCAGGTTCCACTGTAATTTGGTCGACATCTTCAACCCCAAATCCATAACATTTTTTTGTCCAAACCCAAAACCGAACACTTTGTGAAAAAATGCTCTTAAAACCATACAGTTTATGTGTTCATCTCCCCAACCATCATGTGGGAGCTATGCTCCTGGCACATAATAATGGGACTGGATGGCCCTTGCAGTCTCTTCCAGTTCTATGATTCTATGATTTCATTAAAGAATAAATTAGTGATGTGATGCCTTTTAAAAATACCCTGAAAATCTTGAAGAAGACAGAACAAACTATAAGTGAAATATATTCTTCTTTGAAATTAATGAAATGCTTTTAAAGATAAAATTTTACTCAAAATACTAGGAGCTGTGTAGTACTGAAGATCTATATGCAAGACACAGTACAGAATTAGTACATGATAACTTCTTTGTGTACATTAGACATATACAACACTCTCATTTCCAAGATACACTTTTCCATATAGTGGGTGCTGACCTCACCAGTAGAGGAACATGGGGGGGGGGGGGGGGAGGCAGAGTTTTACCGTTTATTATAATTATACGTTATAGACGTTTCTTGATTATATCAGAAAGTTCAATATCATCAAGAAAAGTAATAGTACTACTTTATTCTGCTTTGGTCAGGCCTCATCTGGAATACTGTGTACAGTTCCAGGCACCATAGTTCAAAAAGGATGTTGAGAAACGGGAGTGTGTCCAGAGGAGGGTGACCAAAATGGTGAAAGGACTGGAAAACAGGCCCTATAACAAGAAACTTAGGAAGCTGGATATGTTTAGTCTGGAGAAGAGATAGTTAAGAGGTGATATGATACTGATGCTGGAGCAAGCTTGTTTTCTGCTGCTCTAGAGAATAGGACCCTGAGCAATGGATTCAATCGAAAGGAAAAGAGATTTCACCTAAACATTAGGAAAATCTTCCTGAAAGTAAAATCTGAGACATTCCCTCAGAGAGTGGTGGAGTCTTCTTCTTTGGAGGTTTTTAAACAGAGACTGGCTGAACATCTATTGGGAGGACTTTGATTGTGTCTTCCTGAATGGCAGGGGGTTGGAATGGATGGCGCTTGTGGTCTCTTCATTCTCTATGATTCTGTGAACATTCAGTTGAACATTATTTAAACGTGCTGCTAGCCCAGTCCTTAATACAATCAGACCTCTGTATCTGTAGGCTTGCTATCCACGGATGGCAAACCCTGTTGTCCCCAATGGCTGCATGTGCATGTGGCTGTGCTAGTGAGTGATAACATCGCGCTGCCATTAGAGAGAATGGGACTTGAGGCTCTGCATGTTTTTTTTTTCGTCGGGGGGGGGGGGGGGTTCCAGAACAAATTCCCCATGGACACAGAGGTCCAACTGTAGTATAACTGTTTCTGTCTAAGTAATACACTTCATTCTGTTTATGACACAATTTGTGATTACGTTATCACTTCCCCCCCAGTCTTCAGATACATGTGCCTGCCAGTTTGCATCCCTCTCTCTGATACAGTATATGTTCACAATACTTGTGTGCACAAAGTTAACATTTTTATGTTTTTAAATTGCATAGATAGATTGCATAGAACAATTTAATATACATAAAATAATATGAATGAAATGAAGCATCTAAAACATTAATCTGTACACATATCCAATTGTACTGTTCTGCAGGTAAAACAGTAAGCTCATTTTTTGTTTTGAAATGAAAGTATTGTTCAATATATTTCAATTTCCTCTCCAAATTCCTTTTCTTCCTGAAAAAAAACATGAAAATCATCTCCTTTTCATGGTTTCAGAATTTTGGAAATTTTCCAAATCTATAATAGACACAACCTAAACCTTACTAAAACAAATATGATTTTAATATGATGTAATCATATAGAGAAAAAGTGTGATAATTTTTTTCTAAACTAATAGGGCACACTGTACATACTTGAGCATAACTCAACCTTATGTGTAAGTCGAGGGCAGATTCTGGGACCAAAATTATGGATTTTTATATGGCCCATGGATAAGTTGAGAGTAGATATATGAAACAAAGGATGTGAAGGACAAAGCAAAGGAAAACAATGCCAAAAAACATACAAAATTTCAGCAGGCATAACTATTTGTGTTCATGCTGAAGGCTGGATGGATGAGGAGGGAACTATGGTAAATCGTGGCTGTGCAATGTGTGAGGGAGGTAACTATGCGCAGGTAGAGCTAAAAAATGTGCACGTCAAAAAGCATGTAAGGACAAAGCAAAAGAAACAGCCTAAGTCGAAGGCTTTCATGGCTGGCATCCATAGTTTTTTGTGGGTTTTTCGGGCTATGTGACATCAGGAACAAACTCTTATAGAACATGGTCACATAGCCCGAAAAACCCACAAAAATCTATTTATGTAACAATTTTGCCTAATCCAGAAAAGGTAACATACACAAATGTCTTATTCAGAGCTTATACTCGGTCTCCCGTGAACATGGTTTATCACAGAGAACACCCAGAATTGCTACCCCCCTGTCTCTGACTGGTTTGACTGTTGATTATTTTAATTGTTTTAATGATATTTTATTATGTATAGTTGGGGGTAGGGAATAATAGAATGTATTTTGATGTATGTTGTACTTACACTTTATTTTATCTGATATTATAAGCTGCCTCTATCCTGCAGGAGAGGTGGGGCAAAAATCAATCAATCAATCAATCAAAGCTCAATTTCTCTTGGTGCTCCATTGAAGGGGGAAGCACCAAAAATCCACCACCATTTTCCTGCCCAGGCATTCAAAAAGTGGTGTCAAAAGTGGTGTCACAGTGGAGAGTGGAGAGGGGGTTGGGGCTTCTCTTAGGTGCTCCCAGGACGGATTTTTGCAACTCTACTCAGAGATATTTCCTCCTCCTCCTTTTTTTTTTTTTAAAGTAAGAGTTAAGGTACAGTATTTATATTGACTCATGGATTCAACTCAGGTTTTTTGGGCAAGCTTTTGACCAGGTTTCTAGTTATATATGAGCATATACAATAATTAAATGACCCTCACCCATGGACAGTTGCTAATTCCTGATAAAGAGGAGCAAGATTAAATTAGGATATTCTTACTGTGTTACTAGGGAAAATAAAATGGGATTGGTCACTATATATTCAAAGCTTATTTCTATAAAGGTGTCAGAGATGGAAAGGAGGCCTTAAAATTCAATTAATAACTCTCCTACGCGTGTGAGAGAATCACATTTTGGAAATAGCATTTATAGGTCACTTCAGAAAGGTGAGATCAATGTGGGTGGTTTCTAAAGTTTAAGCTTTGTACATGAACTACAAGTTCCAATATTTTTTTTCAACACACTTGTATATAGTGGTTTAAGTGTTTGACTAAGACTCTGGAGATCAGGGTTCAGCTCTCTGCTCAGACATGGAAATCCACTGGATAATCTTGGGCAACTCACATTCTCTTAGCCTCAAAGGGATTCAGAGGGAACCCTTCCTCTGAACAAATCTTGCCAAGAAAACCTCATTACAAGTCTGCTTTAGGGCACCATAAATTAGAAATGGCTTGAAGGCACACACCTACTACTACTTATGAAAATAACTTAATTTAATATGGGAACTCCAAACCACACACTGGGCTCTGCCCAGTTTTATAAATCTGTGTTACACACACACTTCTGTAATATATGTGAAAAATTAAACTTGAGTGGAAGTGCAGAAATGCCTGAAAATGAGTTTGAAAATAGCAGATAAAACCTTGCTAAAAACCTCAGACTGATGAAATTTTGCTCACTTCCACTTTACTTGGTTTATTTTAAGACCATCCAGAAACACCTGGGAAAGCCCAGTTTTCATGAGAATGAACAAGTAACAGCAGAAGTGTGGGAAGACAGCACCAAAAATCATTATAATAATCCCCGAATGTATAACAAAGCTCTACTATTAAAGAAAATTATAGCCCACTTTTAATGATGGGCCACGAGGATGCTTTTTTGCTCAGTACTTCGACAAGCTGTGGGGAATGAAGAGCACTTCAGCTAGTTCTCATCTGGAGAGGTTTGGCTTGAAAGGTGACATGATTATAGGGCTGTGCTTGTTTTACTAGATGATAGGAGAGGTCTTTTGGGAGCAGGACTGCTTTGTGTTTCATTTGACAGGCGCACAGTTCTTTAAGTTACAAAATTAGTTCTCTTGGCACGGCACATACATTTGTTATGCATGTAACAGCTGAGTGCAGTTAGCAGAGCTGTGTATATTCTCAGATAAAAAGTCAAATACTCCAATCTGATTCCAAGAAAGACCAATTGCAGTAGTCTGTATACCCTGCAAGCCAAAACAAAAGAAGTATTTGCAGTACAGTGGTCCTATTCTTTGATTCCCTGAACATCCACTCGACACCGCAACCGCTGCCATGACCTTGCTTGTGAAACCTATGAGGTTCTCTTCTCAATCGAATGCTTCAGAATATTGAGTTTTGGGCACAAAAACACACACACAAAGAACTGGCAAATGTAATGTATAAAAATGGCTGGAGGGAAAGCTGGTCAAGTGAGTGGATTGGTAGTGATAAAACACCTCTTTGCAACAAAGTAGGATTCCAACATGCTTAAAAGAAGCAGTGGTGAGGCATCTGCTGAAGAAGCCCTCTAACCTTATTGTATTAGACAATACAATATTGTATTAGATAATAATCTATTATTGGGAGAGGTTGTGGTGGCTACAAGTGTTCCAGAATATGGTTTATCTAGATCCATTTCAGTCTGGCTTCAATGTGGTTATGGGAGGAAACTGTTTTGAGAGCGTTTTTGGAAAATCTATCCCGGGAACTAGAAAAGGGTAATGAGACCCTGCTGGTTTTACTGTACCTCTTGGTAGCTTTAATTAATACCAATCATGGTATCCTTCTGAGCTGCCTCTTTCAGATGCAATTTGGAGGTGCTGTTTTGTAGTCCTCCCCCCAATCTTTGGGGCAAGTTAAGAAGATTTCTCTGGGGACTCCTGCTTGATGTCATAGCTACCACTTCAGGTTTTGTCTTGTCCAGCAAACTGTTTAACATACATATGGAAATTGTTGCCCAATGGAAAAGGCTGCCCAGTGTTCTGATGCCACTAGTATGCTGATGATACTTAACTCTGTCTCTCCATTCCATCTAAACCAGTGTCTAACGTCAGTAATACAGTGGTACCTCGGGATACGAAATACCCACGTTACGAAATTTCCGGGATACGAAAAAATCCCATAGGAAATAATTGTTCCGGGTTACGAATGTTTTTTCGGGTTACGAAAAAATTTTTGGTGCTTTTTTCGGCTTTTTCGCACGAAATCGCGGCTTTTCCCCATTAGCGCCTATGGCATTTCGGCTTACGAAGGCTTTTCGGGTTACGAAAGCGGCCGCGGAACGAATTAATTTCGTAACCCGAGGGAGCACTGTAAACTGAAATGGGGAATAACACTGGAAGGGGCAACACTCTGCTTAAAGATGTTGATCTAGTCAAACATCTCAGGGAACCCTGCTTTTCTAGTTCTTAGGTCCAAAACACACTGCAGAAATAATCCAGTTTGAGATTGCTTTAACTGTCCTGGCTCAATGCTAGGGAATTCTGGGAACTGTAGTTTTGTGAAACATTTAGTCTTCTCTGTGTCAGAGCACTCTGGAGCCACAATAAACTACAATTCCCAGGATTCCCTAGCACTGAACCAGGGCAATTAAAGTGATTATTCCTGCAGAGTGTTTTGGACCTTAGTCACATTTGTTTTCTACTGTGGTAATGTACTTCACTTAGGGACATCTTTGAAAACTGTTCAGAAACATTAGCTGGTTCAAAATGCCGTGGCCAGATTAGTGACTGGAACTAGTTAACTGAGATCAAATGCCTCCCTTGTTACAACAGTTTCACTCACTATTGATTTTGGGCATAATTCAATGTTCTGGCTATGATCTATAAGATCCTACATGGCCTGGATCCACACTATATCAATGGCTGCATTATATCACTGGGTCCCAGATTATAATCTCATCACTATTCTGTCACAAATGGCTTCAGCATATCATTATACCTCTTTAAAAGTAAGCTTTGTCTGTTCTGCTCCAAGAAACATAAACAAAGGATGAAGCATTCCCAATGTCTTGAATGAATTAATCCTGAAATGGGGACGGGGAGAACCTTCAGAGGAACGTGTTTCCAACTCATGCAAGCAAATTGTTTTAGAGCCACAGCTTGCAAAACTACATCTGGAAAATAGATTACAGCCACATGTTGTTTGTTTTTAAACACACTTTCTCCATTTTGCAAATAATTGGGTGGGGATGGGGAGAAGAAAATACTGAATATCTTACTACTGGCCAAAATAATTACTTTCTTCATATTCCAGGATTGTTCCACATATGATCAGCTTTATAAATTAGAAGGGCAAAAACATTAAAAAGTCATGAAAAGATTTCAGAGTAAAATTTTTAAATGCAGGGCTCAGCAATTCCCCATGCCAGCACACCACAGAGAAGGCACCTGCTCTTCAGATGAGCTCTTTTCACCATCCAGCATCTCCAGGAACTGCAAATGCATGCAAAAATGGGGAAAGGTGTCTCAGCGCATCGAAGGTTCCCAACACTTTTGAGGCAAATGAACAGGAACAGCAAGGTCTCAGCAGAAGCTCAACTATGACAAGAGGATTTACATAGTTTTTTGTGGGGTTTTCTGGCTATGTGGCCCTGTTCTGGAAGAATTTATTCCTGACGTTTCGCCTGCATCTGTAGCTGGCATCTTCTGAGGTTGGTGGCATGGAAATGAGTGGGGTATATATACTGTGTGACCCTTGGTTGGGAGAAAGTGACTTACATGTTAATCTGTGTGTTGGTCTGTTGTTGAATGGCAAGGCCTTAGCGTGGGAGAATATGTGGGAGGATGTGTGTGTCAATTTAATTAGCAATCCATTGTCAGGGGGGGACGGACCCCTGACCCTGGGTGGTGTTCATTTGCATGTGCTGAGTCTTGATATTGGTGTTTTTAATGACTCATAGCCAAACTTTGTTTAATTTCAGGGTTTCTTCTTTCCTGTTGAAGATATCCAGGGGTTTGTGAATTTCAATTCGGACAGGCCTGATGATCTGTAAACCTGTTAAATGGACTGCAAGGAAGATTAATTCCAAAGGTGGAGCTATGAACACTCTTTCGTTGAAAGAAGGAACAATAATAAAAACAAATACTTTAATTATTCTGCTGTCGTTTTTAAAATGTTTGGTCAGTTCTCGGGAAAATCAGACTTCAAAGAGGATGAAAGGAAAGAAAAATGGATAAGGTACAATTTTCTGCTCTTTCTTCTTGTAGACAGGCACTGTTGTGCCAGAATACCTGGGGACTCCTCTCCCCAGGGAGGTCCACTGAGTTCTTTACTGTTCTATTTTTGGAGAGGTGCTAAAACCCCTTTTATCCATCAGACATTTTATAGATGTTTTATAATGTTTTTAGGTTGTCTCCTTGGTTTTTAATGCTCTTATATTATAAATCTGTTTTGCCTGATCTGTGTTTTTGTCATTATTATGTTTTAAGGATTTCTTTTAAACACTGATTTGTACAATTATGATTTTAAAAGCAAATGGGAAGGCTGTAAGAAAAGAAGAGGTCCACACTCTAGTTAGCCACTCTATATACTTGTCTATAAGTAAAAAATATGACCCAAAAACCTGGGTCGACTTATACATGGGTCAATATGGTAATACAGCTTGAAAAAAATGGCAGTGGCAGTGAGAGCAGAGGGAGATCCAAGAGAAGAGTCACTTTCCCTCCCCCAAAACCCAAAGAACCACTGCTGCAGCAGAAAGGGGGGTACCTCTTTTACAGGAGGCTCTCCCTGGGTAGTCTCCCTGGGTAGACTAACATGGATGGACTACTCTTGCTGTACTCCATCCAGGGAAATCCTGCCACAGCAGAGAGAGCAGAAGGGTGTGTGTGCCTCTTTTACAGGAGATTTTCCCAGATGGAGTACAGCAAGATCTAAGATCTTTAAAACATCAAAGTGAAGTTTGGAGGTGTCAGTCAGTTAGAAATGTGTGTGCTTTGGCCAAACTCTGAAATGTGAGGCCCATATTTGAGGAGATTTCCATGCTCCTCATTTCCCATTCTAACACTTCAAACCAATTGCTCCACAAGGCTGTTAAACGCCTTCCTCTCCTTCTTCCTGAGAGGTTCCAACCCTCGCTACCCTCCCTCAACTCCCTCTCACAGAGTACTAACCTAAAAAGGCTGCTGGCACAACTTGCCCCTGCCGACTTAAATACAAGGCTTTGTTTTCTGCTCTCCATTTGCTAAATTGGTTGTAAGGG
Organism: Sceloporus undulatus; assembly: GCF_019175285.1. Lineage (NCBI taxonomy): Eukaryota > Metazoa > Chordata > Lepidosauria > Squamata > Phrynosomatidae > Sceloporus > Sceloporus undulatus. Next base: position 83,271,801 of record NC_056527.1, on the reverse strand, counting down.
ATAAGGAGGCAGATGGAGTGGCGGGGGGGGGGGGGGGCGGGAAGGAAGAAGAAGAGCAGAAAACAGCAAGAGCAACCCAAGCAAGGGACGAGTTCAAGGAGGCAGCACAATGCAGAAACACCTGATCTACAAACTTCCCATGGCTTAATTTGGGAAGAAACAGACCAGTTCCCAAGGACTGCAAAGTTGTCTTCATAAAGCTGCATGATAAGGAGGGAGGAAGGAATTGTGCTCTCTGTATTTGTGCGTCCCTGTGTCCTCCCCCTGCCCCCACCTGCTTCCTTATCCCTCATAACCATGTCAACAAATGGAAAGGGAAACCATTTGCTGTTCCCTGTGAATTCCTCCCCCTCTTTTAGGTGCCTCCCGTCATGGGCAGCACCTCCTGCTGCCAAAATCTTTCCCTCCTCGGTTGGTTTGTATTTGTGTGTGTGTGTGTGTGTGCATGCCATGAACAAGTGCTGCTCTTTCTGACCTTCTCCCTCTCCACAATGGTGTCATCTCCCCAGGATTCAAAACAGTGCATGCTCATAATGGTAATTCCCGCTCCCCCCCTTCTCATATTCCTCTCTCTTCTTACCCTACTGTACTGTACCGTAACTGTTATCACCTTTCTCTGAGAATGGTGAAAGGCCTTTTCGAATACCTGGGCAGGAAACTGGCAACGGCTCCTAAGTTTTACCCTTGACATATCCACAGATCAAATAAAATTTGGACCCAATACCTGCCCTCAATTTATATGCGATGTCAACATATATATAATGTATATTACTTCAGAGATGGTTATTAAACTAAGAAATCAAAAACTGTGAATGAACCAAGCAAGTTTCAAAACAATGTTAACATTTGCTTGAAATACCTATAAGACTGATTTACTTTGCACTCGAAAAGGAAAGGAAAACAATTTATTTAGCTGGTTGTAATTAAGCTGCAATTCTATGTATAATTAGTTTCACGTATAGCCCACTAAAGGCAGGACTTACATATGAGCAAACATAGATCGATGGATAGACAGTCTATTGACAACTCACAATCCATCTCAAATGTACTTTAATTAGGGGTAAGACCATTTGGGATTAAGTAGGAATGAAATGTGGCTAACTACTCACCTACAATCTATGGAACCTAGTTACATGTGTACAGTAACATAATCCAAATTATTAATACAGCATTTTTGTTTTTTGTAAACTTCTATGTTTCAAAAATGCATATAAATGTTGCTACAGTATCATGGTAAGACTAATTTCAGCTGGCTAACAGAAAATAATAGGTGGTTACCAAAGTCAGCCAGAAACACAAATCCTGAGTAAGGGTAGTGAATAATACTCATTAAGCAAGGCCTCATTGCCACTACCTTTTAAACTGGATCGTGATTCGGTATGAACCAGTTTAAAAGAGCATAGTTCCTACTTAATTCGAATCGCTAAAGCGATTTGTGAAGGGGGGGGCATGCTTTTGACCAATTTAACCTGTGTCAAAAAGACGCTGGTTTTTTTCTACTTCTTTTGGGCTGAATTGATTTATTTTGAAATAAATCGATTCAGCCCAAGTGGAAACCATGCAGATTTGAATCCATTCCTGACTTGGGGGGGGGGGGGGAGCTGCTATGGTCCTGGCCTTCTCCTGTCCCCAGCCTCTCCGACCCCGGCCTTCTTCCGCTGCCTTCTCCCGTCCCTTGCCTCTCCTCCGTCCTCCCCGGCCTGCCTCCTCTGACACAAATAATAATGTGAACCACACTCTGTTGTTAAACTGATTTAAGGATTCGGTTCAGAAATCAAATTCACAATAAGTGGGAATGAGGCCCTACTGTGATCTGTTTATCTCATAAAATACTAGATGATCTTACGCCTCAGGAGGCAGAGTCCTAAATATAACTGTCTCATTTAACACTCACCTGTGGTCCATTATACAGTGGGCCCTTGGTATCCGCTGGGGTTTGGTACTTTTGTGGATACCAAAATCTGTGGATGCTTAAGTCCATTATATACAAGACTGTAGTAAAATTGTGTCCCTAATATAAAATGGCAATATCATGGTTTGTTTTTTGGGTTTTTTAAAAAAATGTATTTTCAAGACATGGATAGTTGGATCGGTGAATGCAGAATCCATGGATACAGAGGGCCAACTGTACAGGTTTTGCATAGCAGCGAGTTTCATTACTGGGCAAAGAGTTTAATCCTTATTATTCCTGTCAAAGTCTAGCACTCCAGGCACAAGTTACTGCATCTCAATATAGGCTGCACAAAGTGCACATATTACATTATCATGTATTGGTACGCCAAGAAAAAACTGAAAACACTCATTTGCCTTAGTCATATAAACACTTACTTCACTATATAATCCTTTGAATACTGGTACACAGCAAGCTTTACGAACTGCACAGTGAGCAAAGTCACTTTGGCATTTCTTCATACAGAATGCCTGTTTTATCCAGCAAACTGCTTGAAATTCCCTGCTTTTCACACAGTGGACTCAGGACAGCTGAACAATGACATAGGATACATCATCATCCTCAAGTGGGTTCTGTGTTTGGCATCATCTGTAGGAATGACTATCAAGACTAAGTTCAAGTCACATGAACACAGACACATCTAGTGAAAGATCAGAATAGCTTAGACCTGTGCATGAAAAGGCTTGTAAAGAGTTTTCTTTATTTTCATTTGCTTCCTCTGGCAACATTGTTCATTGCAGCAGCACATTTGAGAAGCAGCTCATTGACTTCTGGATCAATCCCTGTAAGCACTGAACCTGGACCAAGTCAAAGATGATACCTGGATAGCATTTGCTTTCCTTAGAACAGCTATCAAAACAAATCAGTGGAGATGGGGGAAAACACAAAACCCAACATACTGCAGATAGCAGGGCCTAGGTCTAAATCAATCCTGTACATGCAGTCTGCCTATAAACATACAATGTAGGGGACAATTTTCATCGAAGAAAATATTTCTGATCATTAAAAGCACATTTGATAGTGTAGTTCAAGGAACCTGATTTAGGTTTTATTGCCACCTGCACTAATTTGTTCCTTATTGGAAAGGGAAACAAGAAATTATGCACTTATGGTAATTAATTCTAAGATGTGTACTCAAGTCTGTGCTGATTCAAGTTCAAGAATGACGGCAGCAAGATACCGTATATACTCGACTATAAATCAACCTCATGTATAAGTCGAGGGAAGGTTTTGGAGCCAAAAATATGGATTTTGATATGCCCCATGGATAAGTTAAGGGTAAAGCTTAGAGCCATGAAAGAAAGGATCTAAAGGATGAAGCAAAAGAAAGCAATGCCAAAGAACTTACAAAATTCCAGAAGGCATAACTGTTTGTACTCATTGTAAAAGCTGGATAGATGAGAGAATAGAGTAAGGTCAGTGCTTCCAGGACAGATTATACTTTGCCTTTCACCAGTGCATGGATCCTTTTTTAAAATAAGAGTTCAAGTACAGTATAGATAAGTCGACCTCTGTTTTTGGGGTCAATTTTTTGACTAAAATTTCTAGACTTAGACATGAGTATATACAGTAGTCCCCAATAAAGACACTAACAGTTACTGTAACTGAACATGCTGGAAAACCAAATACCTTGGAGCAAGTTGGAGGGACCTTTCCAACATCTGAGACTGAAAGAGAAATATCTTAAACAGGAATATTATGGACCAAGAGCTTATATGACACTAAGGAGGCTTTGGATCCCATTGCCCACTGAGATGGGGGATGGCTATGAATTGCAGAATCAGTAACATAACTGATAAGTCTGTTTCTAGGGCAGGAATGCTCAAAACCGAAAGGAGTGAAGGACCAGTTCAATGAACAGGATTCATTGTGTTGTCTGCAGCTGAAATACGAGTTTCAGTCAATGCTGTAGCCAAGAACATCTAATAAGTTGAGATCAGTGCCTGAATTAAGTGATAGGAAGGGGGCCTGAGTCTCTAAGCTTCTGTTTTTAGGGCAGGATCCATAATCTGTCTACAACTGGAGGACATCAGGGCAGGATTTGTGCATTTTATTAAATGCTCCTTTATCCTGCACTGCCTTTACATTCCAATTAAGAGAAAGACTGACTCCTTTGCTCACAAATAAATTAGTTTCCTCTACTATGAAATTAGTCATTCTGTATTTGTGGGTGGGAGGACAAATTAGAAACCATTACAACACAATTAGGCAGCAGTGACAGGCATAGACTTTGGCAAAATCCTAGGACACCCAAAAAAGATCAAAAGACAATATGCAGGATTGAGAGCAGCAAGTCCTGACACTGAAGTGAAGAAACAATTGCACAGGAGGGAGCTCACAACACTAAGCATCTTGAGTTAGTGAGTCACAAAGTGTTAAGAAGGAAGGGTGTTTGCAAGAGAAGCCACCATAAATGTTAACAACCACATTAAGATGTTGACTGCACGATTCACAGGACTAGAATTAATATTAATAACAATATTTTTGGGTGCTTTTTAAAACTGGCTTTTCCCCAACCCTGCTGGGAAGAGAACACTCTTGTATTGCGTAAGGGACAGAGCTCTACGACTTCCCTGAAAAAAAGGACGGACACATTTTGCAGGAAAAGTGCTGGTACTGAACGAAATGGAATAAGTTGTTCTAATAAGAAAACCCCACTTAAATGTGATGAAATCCAAAATGTCTAGAAGCAGATGTAATCTCAAACAGAACAGGAAGGGTGGGAAAGGCTGAAAACAAAAAGCATTAAAGGTTTGCATGAAAGAGTCTGAATGAATTTGAAAGAATTATGTCCTGTGAAATAGGGTGTCTGCCATAGGTATAAAACAAAGAAGCATTATAGAGGACTACTCTATCTTTACAGAACATCTGTCTTCCCAGTTCTTCTGGCTGATGTAAGAGTCACCAGGAATACCACCTTCCAGTTGAATTCACTGTGTATTTAGTTATTTTCTTTCCAAAAGAGAAATAAAGGGGAAAACAACAAATTAAAATTATCTTCTGGTTCTGAAAGGAGAATGTTTCACAGAGGGCTGAAGGCTGTATGTGTCTTAGTACAACAGAAAGGTTTCCATAAGACACTTATGGACAGTAAAGGGACTAGCAAGATGTGAACTGGTAAGAGATTCTTAACATGGGTTTCCTTTCCATAAAATAGCATAGCATTTAGCATTACCATTTCTACACCACTTAATAGTGGTTTACAATCTGTAAGCCAATTGCCCCCAACAACCTACGAAAGGATGGAAGGCTGAGTCAACCTTGGAGCCCTGGGACTCAACTCACAACCCTGTGGCTGCAGTATCAGCATTTAACCATGGCTCCACCAGAGCTCCTACCCAAGTCCATAGCCTTTGTTGAAATCTGAGACCTTCGCACTATTTCTAAAAATCTCTTCCAGTTGTATCAGAAATTCAGGCAGTGCAAAATCTATGGGAATCTATGTTTGGATTACCGTTTTGTAATGTACAGCAGGCTACTTTCAAAAACTGCTTAGAAACCTCAGCTGGTCCAAAGAGCTGCAGCAAGCTTACTGACTGCAACGTGTTACAGGGAGCAAACAATTGCCTTATTACAATAGTTCCATTGGTTATTAGTACATTGCTGGGCACAAAACAAAGTGCTGGTTATGAGATATAAAGCCTAAGCTCTTTGGAAAACTGTACCTTCCTGTATGAGCCTGTTTGATCTCTAAGGTCTTTTAGGAAGGCCCTTGCTTTCATCACCCAACCTTCATAAGTATTCCCTGATAGGAACATGGGACAGGGGTTTCTCAATGGCTGTTCCCAGCCTTTGGAATTCCCTCCCTAAGGAGGCTAGGATGGTGTCCTCATTTTCTACTCCAAAATACTTTTAGAAACTACAAGAGCTTTTAATAGTATGCTGTTTTATTGCCTTTTAACTTTTTAACTGGTTTCTTTAAAAGAGTTTAAATTCTGTGGATTTTAATAATACTGCTTTGTATCTTTTCCCCTGTGTCTTTGTCTATGCTTTTATAGATATTATTTCAATTTTTGTATTCAGTTTTGGACAACAAGTGGGATGTGACTGATTGGCTGATTGATTATGATGACTTGTTATGATGATGTAGATGATGATGATCATCATCATATTCTATTATTCCTATAATTCTATTGTTCATATAATTCTAATGTTATGATTTAAGTAAGACTTAGAATGTGAAACTGTTCATGTTCAGAATATCCTTGGTTTGTTTTCATCAGAGTAGACAAAAAGGAGGTGTGTGTATGTGTAGATGCCTGCGCTAACATGAAGAATGTAAAAACAGTTGTCAAGCATGGAATGGCTGAAGAAAAGGGCAAGGAAGAGAACAGACATTTTAGTTGTGTGCTTCAAACTGAAGTACTACAATATGGGCACTCAGAAGGCCCAGTGTAATAGTCAAGTCTGAGATCTAAAATCAGCTACATATACCATCAGTAGGATTAATTCACCAGGAATGGAAACTCAAAATACTGTGAACTGCCACAAGAACACTATAGCTTTGTTTACATTCCATTTTCTTCCTTTAGTAAGACAGCCTGCAATGAAAGGCTAATATCTACTTTACCTGCCTGACTCAAGGTCAGCATAACTTGCTAACAACTAATGTCATTACTCCATGTTCCCAAAGAGGATTTACTCAGGTGCTCAACCTTGCTTCCCTGACAGATCAAAAGTGGAGAGTAAATTATAAAGCAGGTGTGCATGCAGGTGACCTCGCAATCCATTGGTGCATATGGGTGATGTCAGGTGATTGTTGGCTGACATTCATGGATTAAGTAGAATGCTGACTATTCACAGGAATAGTTTTAATTTAGAGATGAACGACATAATAAATGCTTCTACCTCCATTTATTTCATCTGAATTTATCCCACAGCTTTATGAAGGTCCTTTAAGGTTTGAAAATACAAGATTTAGTCCATTGCTTTTCCATCATGAAGCTAATAGAAAACTTATTAAAACACCATAGAATATTTCTGTTTGGAAAACAGACCTACCACTACATCAGAAGCACTACTGTGGGACATGCTGAAAGTGATTCTTAAGGATCACTTTCTTTAGGAGGGCTCACGATGTAAGAGGGCTACACACAGAATGGTTTTATTTGATGAAATCAAACTACTAATACACACCCATAAGATAACTCAAGATCCAGAAATATTGAAGACTTTATGCCAAAAAAAGAATGAAGATAGAGGAACTAGATCTGTATAAAATACCAGCCTCCTCAAAATATACTAAAGCCTATTTTTATGGAAACAAAAAAACCTCTATGTTATTAGTTAGAATGCTTTAAGAAAAAAGCAGAGAGCATGATTTTTACAGTCATAAAACCTTCACAAGGAAATGTATAAACTTGTCCTAATGAAATCCTCCATTAATTTTGAGAGTTTTATCTTACTCTATATTCTCTGGAATCATTACACTCAACAGAGCTTAATGAATTCATACAACCATTACATGTAAAAGGAAATCTGACAAGTCAGTCAATCACTGGAAATGAATAAGCCATAGGGCTATGATTCTGAAGACAAGGGTTCAATTCCTGCTTGGTCAGGAAATCCACTGGGTAACCTTGGGCAAGTCACACTCTCTCAACCTCAGGGGAAGGCAGTGACAAAACTACTCTGAACAAATCCTGCCAAGAAAAACTCTGGATAGGGTCGCTTTAGTGTTGTCATATGTCAGAAACAACTTGAACGCACACAGCATACATTGAAATTAAAGCCCAGAAAATCTCCCAGACCAGAGGGATCCACTAGAGAGTTCTATAAACTCTGCTATGAAGACTTTGCCCCTCTCACCTGGTTGACCTTAAAAGCTTAAGCAGGATTCCAAAACTGAATGCTCCTTTTTGCCGCAGCTTCTTTCTCACCACCATGTATCTGCTATGGAATTCTGGGATCCTTACTGTACTGTAGTTTGTTGTGGCACCAGAGCTCTCTGACAAAGAAGGTTAAATGAATCACAAAACTAGAATTCCTAGAATTCCATAGCACTGAGCCATGGCAGTTGAAGTGATGTCAAACTGAATTATTTTTGCAGTGTGGATGCACTCTGTGTGTATCTATAAAACAACTGCATTCTCACCCAACATAAATAATAAACCAGCTTTTTTGGTAAGTACAAAAACATGTATAGGACTACAAAGCATGAAGTTAATTTGTTATTTGGGAAGACTGAATGATGGGTTCAGTAAGTATCTTACACAGAGCACCAAGAACTTGCTCCTGGCAACTGGCTACCTTGTTGCTATCTCCATGTTTGACATTAACCATTGATGCCATGGGATTAACTATTCTGGATGTCAAGACCTGTAGGCGTTGTCTTCAGTGAATATTGCTTTCCAAAATAAGCCTACATTCAGCAAAATTATCTCTCTTATTACAAAAACATTACAACTATGTAGGCATGATGAAAGTTCTGGACACATTATACATGTAAGAATTAGATGAATGAAAAATGGTATATTATAAAACTTGGCATCTTATTGATCACAGCTTTTGTTTGTATTTAAGTAGTTGCCAATACACATGAATCATTTTTGCAAAACACATTTTCTATTTCTTGTGTAGGCAGGCCAGGCGATAATTTAACAGTTTCTAATACAGATTCAGAAAATTTCAAGCTAGATTCAAGAGAGGGTGATGATAATTTCTGCTGTTCTACAGGACTTCCTGCTATTACACACATAGGCATGCATATGTGTGTGCAGATACACACACTCTTTTTTCTCTCTCACTCATTTTTCACCTTCATTGAACATCATATCCTTCCATTCTCCCATCACAGTTTTAAAAAATCAAATACTTAAAACGGAAGCAGAAATGGTTTACATGAATTCATCCATAGAATTATATCCCTCTATTCTCTTGTAAAAGAGATTCAAAGCAGATAAAAGAATTTTAAACCAACACAAAAGTCATTATAGCATTAAAACTGTTAACATTTCAAAATGTTAGAAAATGACAACAAGAAAAGCAATACAGTTATTAGAAGGATTGAAATATTTACCTCCTCCCTCCCTCTATATTTGCAAGTTTGAATTGAGCCAAGCCTCTGTCCTGGAACCTGTTTATAGTGGCAGATTAAGGACCTAGCCAGTAAAAGAGCAGCCTTCCACCTGTCAAACCGTTTACTGAGTTGTCAACAAGATCAAAATGGCTTTACTCGTCCAAGAACAAGCTCTCTGTTGTGTGTCATGAACTGTACATTCTTCGAATAACAGCTTTCTAATTGTTTACTGCTCAAATTTAGAGTGCAAGAAATATTCCTTTACCATGAAGATATGTTTTCACAAAAACAACTGCAGCTTCCTAAATTTCTAAACCACTTTTTTCAATTTTTTATTTAGCAATCCTTGCTGCTCACTACAAATGACAAAAGCCTGATACTTGATGCTAGGTTTAATTTCAGCTTCTAACAGCAAGCACTACTGAACCAAGTGCAATCAAGATATCTCTGCTGCTGGAGGCTGGGGAGGAGGAGACAAAGACAAAACCAACTGAAGGAGATTAAAATGCTACATTGAGAAAACAGACCAAGTCACATCAGGTGACAGTCTGTCCTTTTACCTGTTTGTGGGCATGGTCATAGGAATTTATGTGATTGTCAAACTCTTGATGCTTTTGGTACTGCTTATCACAGAGCTCACAATAAAAATTGGCTCGAAGATCTTCAAGTGCCTTGGCAATAGCTTTTTCTTTATCCACATAATCCTGTAACAGGAAAAGGTGTTAAAAGTCTTAAGAAACCAGCCTGCAGGAAAAAATGGCCATGGAAGGCCATCATTCAACATTTAATTTGTACAAGCTCCAGTCTTATTTAGCCATTACTCCTTAACTCACTATTTAAACTATGCTTTTTAAATGTTGTTTCTAAATGCTTTAGTACCACCTCAATGAACAATATCTAGGATTGATAAATTAATTGGGAGCCTATTGCAGGAGAAACAGGTAACAATGGAGAACAAGTAGAGTACAAATAGATAAAGCTTTTCCTAGGTCTGAGAAGGAATTTGAAGGAGAAAAGCCATTCTATTTCGGAAACGAAGGGGGGATAGAGATGGGCGGCTCCATGCTGCCTGTTTTTGCCTCTCGTTGGTGCTGTGCCAGCCGCATGGCGCAGCACTGACACACTCCCTAAAAAGGAGCCACTCTGGGCGGCTTCTTTTTCAGGGTGTCATAATGGCGCTTGGGCACCATGATGACAACGCTTCCGGTGAGCACCTTTTAGGCACTTGGACACTCGTGTGTCATCACTGCGCACGCTGTGTGGACAGGGGCACAGCAAGATGGTGCACGGGCACTGAAAGTAGGGCTGGGTACGTATGGACGCCCAGACCAACAGAGCCCTAAAATTAGCCCCCGGCTGGTGCAAACTGCCAGTCTGTACTGGGCCTAATTCAAAGAAAAGTACATGCACACAAAAGAGGTAGACTGATTTCAGTTTCCCGCATTCTTCTTTGCTTCCCCAGGATTCTTGCAAGTCACTGTTGTGACAGAAGGATTTCAAACCAGAGAGCATACCCAGGATCTATTAACAGTTAAGGTAAAAACTAATCTAATTCTAATTGTACACATTTAAGGATTATATGCAATAAGGTGGACCTAGAACTGGTCTGACTATCCCAGGATCCTTTGAATGAATCCCAGACACCAGCAGCATTAAGGTGTCCTTTTACCAGTGACCCACTACAAGATAGCAATTTGAAATACTTCTTTTGTTTAACAGGGCAGATCAAACCATGATGAAAATAATTGTCTCTCCTTGGTTTATAAAGTCCATATAAATGCATGATTACATTAATCTCATAAATATGTTTCAGGGAAAAGGGAAACAAATACACAGTACAACCAATACACAATACAAAATTCCCAGATTCCTCAATTAGCCATTTCCAGGAAGAGTTAATTTGGATACCTTGTACTTCTGCCTCAGTTCTTCAGTATCCTCCTTCTCCACTTCCAAAACTCTCCTTCGTTCCGTGGCATCTTCAGCATAGTCCAGCTAATCAACCAAAGAAGTGGGAAATTAGTCAGTCAGATATATACTATATTAGCCAAATAGTCAATATCATATATATTATAAGCACATCCAATCTGTTCCAAGCTGCCTCCCCTCATCCCCAAATTGTTTACTCAGAAAGTAGTAATCTTTGCTAGGGAGCTCCTAGCAGTAGCATCCAATGTCAAGACATGGATTTTGTTTAGAGGAAATTAGATGTATGAAACCAGGAGCCATACAATGAGGATTTAGAGATCAGAGGAAGTGTTTGACTAATCAGAACCTCTCAAAAAAAGCAACAACAGCATGGAACATTATGCTTATCCTCTAATATAGGATAGAGAACTGTGACAAAATTTGCTTCAATATTTTAAGGAAACTTTTAGGGCATTTCTTCCCTATTTTATTCCTTGACCTTTGGGGGGGGGGGTTTCAGGGTCTTGGGGACCATCAAAAAGGAGTTGAAGCCATATGCAGCTTGCAGACCATAGTTTCTCCATCTTTGCCTACATTTATCAAGCTGCCTTATTCCAGGTCAGCATTGCTAAACTGGAAGAAACTCAACAAGGTCTCAAGACAGGTCCTTCCATATCCTATTACCTGGGATTTTAACTAGAGGTGTGAGGGAGTGAAACTTAAAGCTTCAGTATGCAAAACATATGCTCTATACTGCTATGATGCTTCCACAGCAGTTGATAAACAGAAATATACTGTGGCTATTGCATTTAGACAGAAAAAAACCTAACAATGATCCCTATTGAGAGGCTTAGGATGGCGCAAATGAGTCTGTGCTGGGGTGTGTTGTTACAACTGCAAAGCAAAGAAACCACCACTTCTACAGTGTGTTCAAGAAGCAAAGCATGCTGCGTTCTTAAGAAATTAATCAAAATGTACAAACTAGTTTTCCTAGTGTCCACATTTGGCATTTTTGTGCACAGTGCTGACTTTCAGCAACTTTTCCCATGGCAGAGAAGTGGCATGGTTTTGCATTTATAGACCACAAGACAATTTTGGTCCACAAGAACAGCCATAAGCCTGAGACACTGGTTTTGTAAACGTCCAATTGATGCTTTAATTCAACATACCAAACTGTCAACTGATGCCACAATGTACACGCAGACCCTTTTCTTCCAGATAAGAGTAGAGAGGTGAGGTTGACTCGATTGCCAAAATCAGTTCAAAATCTTTAAAAAAAATTGCTAAGGGGCTGTATATGTACTGAGGTACTATATTATTACAAGCTAATGAAGCCTTCTTCAATCTGGTACCCCACATGTGCTTGACTACAACCACTATCCCCAACCAACAAATGTGGAAGCACAATTTTGGGAAAGGCTGGCCTAAAGCAGAGGTTCTCAAACTCTGGCCTCCAGATGTTTTGGATTTCAGCTCCCAGATGCCCCAATAAGCTTGATCAATGGTCAAGGATCATAGAAGCCAAAGTCAAAAACATCTGGAGAGCCAGACTGAGAACCACTAGCCGACGTCATCTTTACTGAATCCCTTATTTTTCAAACTAGTATATTGGGTTTACCATAAAATAAATTAAGTACACTGAGCCCTTCCATTACGCGGGGGATATGTGCCGGACCTCGCTGCGTAAGGGAAATCCAGTGTATGCTGGAGCACCATTAGAAATAATGGGACTCATGCTTGCGGTGTGGTGCGGCACGTGCACCCCATTATTTCTTCTGGGGATGCATGAGGGCTTTTTCCGGTGTAGTTTCAGCATATGTTGAAAGCTGCATAAGGTGCGCCTGCGTATGACACAGGCACGCTGTACTGCTAATTGTTATTTACTACTTTAAAAGCACAGGATTATGTGATTTGTTAGTAACATGATAGTGGGGGATGCATTAATGAAAGAAATCAATTAAAAGTAGAAGAATGTTAAAATAAAAAGACTTTCCCAGCAATAGTTTGGTGTAGTAAGTCAGTGTTACTCATTACCCCAGAATTGTGCTATTAACATATCTGCTATTAAATCAAGTTAGAGGAATGCTGCTGGTTGTGATAAGAATTGTTTAAAAGGAAGAAGAAAAACAACTACACATCGAACCTCCCTTATCTGGAATTCTGAAATACTCCAAAATCTAAAACTTTTTTCATGGGTGGCTGAGACAGTGGCATTTTTGTCTTCTGATGGTTCAGTGTATACAAACATTGTTTAATGCACAAAATTATTAAAAATACTGTGTATAAAATTACCTTCAGGCTAAGGTGTATACAAACAGAAATTAATGTCATATTTAATCATGGGTCTCATCTTCAAGGTATATGCAAATATTTAAGGTATATGTAAACATTATGTATATGCAAATATTCCAAAATCTAAAAAAAATATATATTAAAAATCAAAATTCAAAACATTTCTGGTCACAAGCATTTTGGATAAGGGAGAGTCAATCTATAGTAACAATATTTTTTAGATTAGTTATTTTTACTCTTTGGCATGTGCAAGTGGCCTTGTCTAAAATGTCTTCTTACCTCCATTTCCATCCGTCCCATGCCCATGACATCATATTTGACGACGATAGGAATGGGATCTGTCCTACCTGTAAGGAAAGAAGACTGATCAGGTGGATGGGTGGAGAGAAATATAAGCCTCTAGTGAGTTGCTTTGTACACATTGGGTTTGGGTTGGTTAGAGATCTTGCCTTTGGAGTGCAGAGACCAGAAAGCTACAGAGAACCAAACACAAGCCATTCTCACAGCTTACAATCACAAGCTGCCACATCTCAGGTGCCAGACTTGCCCTGGTTTTATCTTTTGCTGCATGAAGCTCTCAGCTCTAATGTTTGAGGAACTTAATATTGAAATTGAACACCCACACACCACAAGATTAAACATAATTGAGGGGGGGTGGGGGTGGAGAAGCTATCTTCTCTCAGATATTGAGAACAATATTTATGAGGTAAACAGAACCCTAGGTTTTCTTGAACATCTTGGTTGGTGATCGGAAATGTTACATTTATTAAAAATGCAAGAATGAATGCCCTGCTAGGTAGGTCTAGTTTGCATCTGTGGTTTCAGGAGAGTGAAGCTAGGATTCTTCCCTCTTTGCAAAAGCAGAAAGCATTAAGAGTTCACCAATCCCCCAAAGAGCTTCTTGAATTCTGTGACAAAGCTATTGACCCTATCTTTTACTTGTAAGCTGTGAAAAGGACTAGTTGCGAAGAAAACTGACTTTGAAACTAATCAAACTATGCTGAAGATTCCGTATGTATTTTTAATTCACTCATAACCAGCCAAACAAAGCAAAATGGGGCAGACGAGCACTTTGACTATCACAGCCTTTGGGGAGGTGTTTATTTTTACATCACAACATGCGCTGTGAGTTGTGATGTAAGGCCACTGGAAAAAAGGAGCTACTTACCTTATCCGGTGCATACCTTGAGTGAAAAAACAGAACGTTTACTTCCCTTATTATTGGTCTTGGCGGGGGATTGTTGTCAATATTTTCTTTGCTATGCACATACACATATATTATATACCCTTGGGCCAAAAGAAGTCCAAGTTTGAATTGCGCCAAAACAAGGGACTAGATTGTTAAAGTGACTACTTGCAGCACAAAAGGTGTTGCTTTAGAGACTCCATGTCTCAAAACATTATTCATCAACACCTTTCAACGTATGGGGGCTAATGTAGTCCACCTGACAATGATGCACTAGACTCTAGTGACTAGAGACTTGGGTTCATGTTTTAACTCTGTCAAAAGATTTGTGTGGCCTCGTCTCTGCTCTTTATGAAATAAAAATTGTGACCTTCCTCACAAAATTATTGTGAGAATGATTTTTTTAAAATGCCTGAAGAACTCTTTGCACTTGAAGTGCTGTGAAAAGGAAAATAAACAAACCCCAGACAGTGGTTCCCAACCTGTGGGTCGGGACCCCTTTGGGGGTTGAACAACCTTTTCACAGGTGTCGCCTAAAACCATCGGAAAACACATATTTGCATATAGCAATGAAAATAATTTTATGGCTGGGGGGTCACCACAACATGAGGAACTATATTAAAGGGCTGCAGCCTTAGGAAGGTTGAGAACCACTGCTCTAAGACATAAACTGACTTGGAACAAATTTCAATATGGTTCCAAATCAAGTAAGTTTATTATACAGAGCCAGTTTTGATGCAGTCAGAATTTGGAAACGTGGTCTGAGAGATTCAAATCCAGAAACCTACCCATCTACACAATAGCATTTTTCCCCCTAATGCAACTTTTATATATACATTCTCAGTAATAAAGATGG
Organism: Sceloporus undulatus; assembly: GCF_019175285.1. Lineage (NCBI taxonomy): Eukaryota > Metazoa > Chordata > Lepidosauria > Squamata > Phrynosomatidae > Sceloporus > Sceloporus undulatus. Next base: position 83,256,590 of record NC_056527.1, on the reverse strand, counting down.
AGGAAAGGGATTTTATGCCCAATGGTATGAGAAGCAGTGACTGCAGTTTTGAGCAAAAGGACCAAATTCATGATAGCTTATTAAAAATGCTAACATGCCCCTCCCCATGTTTGGTTTCTTTAGCAGATGAGATTATTAAATCCACATTTGTGATTCTGGCAAACTCTTTCATAGTATGAAGAATGTATCAGTACTTTTGCTTTCTAAGGCAGTCAAAGTTTTCAGTTTTCAATTAGCTATAAAATCTCCATAGCAACTACTAACACCCACCACATATTGGAGAAAGGGAAGGGAGGGGGGGGAATTAAGTTTGGACAATATCAGAAATTTGAAGTGATTCTCCACAAATTTTTGGCAACTCTAACACAAACATCCCTTCTGAGCATTAAACCCTCAATGAACAAGGATCAGACACAAAAGAGTGCATGAAGAAATGGAAAGGAAAAAAAAGGGAAATGAAAAGATCAAGCAGAAAAGATGAAGGCTACAACAGAGAAAAGTAAGCCTAACATATTTGGTGCTCTGATGACAAAAAAAAGAAGTAAATTCAGTCTGAAAATTAAAAATTACCACTAAGTTTACCATCACCACAACAAGTCCCGGATCATTATGCTGTAAAAAAGAAACACCATTTGTTAGGCAGAAAACTGTCAGGGGCAGAAAACAGGCCCTACACAGTAGGCAGACTGGGGCAAGGGGAGGAATGGGGGGTAGAGTGAGAGTGACATCTAAGATTTCCACCCATCCCACCCTTCTTCTGGAACTAGAAGCAACTCTGCTTTATATCTATGAGTGTTTTGAGCCTCTAACTTATGAAGAAAAGACATTGCCTAGTGTGTTCAAAGAGAGCAATTTCAAATTTAAGGAGAAAATTTGAGGAGGTGGTGGGAAGATTGTTAGCTGGAACTGAGGTAGCATGGTTGCAACTGCACCAAGAGCAAGGAGAGCCTCCCATGCAGTGTGCAGCCTAAGGAACATATGAGAAGTGGAAGAATCAGTCTCCTGGTACTGTATTTGGTATGTGTATATTTTAAAGAAGCCATGGGGTGCAGTGCTAAACTGTCACAGAGTGAGGCAGTGGAGAGGGGATGAATAGTGTCCCAACCCATTAATGTCTCAAACACAACTATGAGTGAAGGGTTAAATGACAGCCCCAATGCAAGATCTAGTTATAGTTGCCCTGGCAACATGCAATTCTGGGCAGTCTGTAAAAAACTGAAGGTTTCTAGAACTCAGTTTTACAAAGGAAGAACACACATAATTATAGCAATTTTTTTTAAAAGTATATACGAATAGCAGTTCCTTTCAACACATCCATAATGGCCCCTATACTCCCTGTGTACCCAATGACTCAGGTTTTATTGTCCTGCTCCAGATCTCAAATATTAAGGCAAGAATCACTGACTCCACAATCCTGTCTCCAAATAAATTGTCCTGCCAAAGTGATCATGATTAATTTACACATTTATACTAAAATTTCTAGGTTGAATTTTGGAGGGAAATCCCATATAGGCACTTAGAACTGTCTTTGTTGTTTTTCTAAAGACAACAGGAAAGAGTCTAGGCAGCTTCCTAACTCTGTGCTCTATAACCAAGAATGACTATGTCCAGTATACCCACCAATCTAAGATCAGATGGCAGGGTGACGCAGAAGAGAACCTCCCTTGTCTGTTTCCATGGGTGGAAAGAATTGTGTGGAAGCAAGTGCTCTCCTAAATACTTTACACTCAAGTCATTCAAGGCTTTGAAGATGATAATCAACCCTTTGAATTTGACTCCAAAACGAACTAAGAACCAGTACTGCCAGACTGTCATCAGAATAACATGCTACAAATAGTACGTTCCCCAACACCACTCTGGCAGCAGCATGCTGCACCAGTTGCCGTTTCCAAAGACGCTTCAAAGGTAGCCCAACATAGAACAACCTGCAGCAGTCCAGCACAGACACAACAAAAGCATGTGAAACAGTGGTCACATGTACTTTTCCCAATAAGGGCTAGAGTCGACACACCAGCCTAAGCTATGAAAAAACAATTCTGACCACAAGTGCAACCTGATCATCATGGAGGAAAGCCGAGTTGAAAAGTACTTCCAAAAAGTGAACTTGACCATTCAGATGGTGTACCACTATCACTTCCAAATACAGTCTGACATGTATTCCCAAATCTGTGTTCTCATTAAAATTGGGAACATTTGTGCTTTTGGAACAAGTGAAGAACTGTAATTTCCAAACAGTGATACCAGGAGGAATCTTCACCATCCTGTATCCTCCTAGAAAGGGTGTGTGTGTGAAAATGCAGGGCAGATTAACCTTACTAAACTCATGTATTACCTGTAGAAATACTTGTGGAACCAGCACTTGAGACTGCATGTGAGTTTTCTGCACACATACAAGCATGCCTTTGGCACATGAAGGTCAAGAGAGAGCAAAGTCACTCAGCTGCTATATGAAGAAAACCAACAAGTTAGCTTTTACAGAGCTGGGTAAGTGTGTATGGCTCTGCTCATTCCTCACCTTTCCTAGGCAGAAAAGCAAGTAGGAACCAATGCTGGGTTGCCAGCTACAGCACTGGGTATGATGCTGTGGCCAGGAAGCCTCTAAGATCAGAGGGCATGTGTGGGTATAGCCACTGAAATCAACAGGTCACAGGGTAAGGATGCAGTTTGGTATTCCAAATTGATTTCCCTACCTCTGGTTTAGGACTGCTACTACCTCTTCCATAGAATCTGACATAGTGCTGAGTGTCCTCTATATACTGTTGATCAAAATATCTGGATCTCCTCTCCTGGCAATATTGCATAGTTGTTAGAATCACAGAAAAAATAAACATACCCTATAAGATCCCATGATCAGTGGCCAAGGGGATTAACAGGCGGGCCTCCTAAAGCATCTTTTGCAATCTATGCTCCAGACAGGTCTGGAATGAAGATAAAATTATATCTCCTAGAACTCAGTCAGGCAATTCAGAAAAAATACAATTGAAATCCATTGGAAGGTCCAAAAGAACTAACAATAATACACTTGTCCTGACCAAAATAGCCTCAGTCCCAAATCAGGCCAGAAGCTAGATTGAAACAGACCTACTATCATCTTCCATATATCTTCACCCAACTACTAGTCTATTCTGATTTATTTCCTAATTGCAGGACAATATTTTTAAAACACAGAATTCTAGTAATCCATGTAAGTCTATATGTCCAAGTATATATAAGTGTAGTCTTTAAGAAAGAGATGAAGGATTTCCAAATGAAATAGTGAACACTTGATTCTAAGGAAGGCATATCTTCAGTTTAAAACAAATGGCTTGAGGGATTGTATAGCCTAATTTCATCACCATTTAAGTGATTTTACACCACTCATCAACAAAGTGCTCCTAATGGTTTACAAAAATTAGAAATCAGTCAGATACGAACACAATCAAACCACATTAGTACATTAAAAATCAAAAAAGTAACAATATAAAGCTCAGAAAACCAGCACAAAATCAATCTCAAGAGTCTGCACTGAGGATAGTTACTAGTGCCAAAGCTTTAAAATGCACTACTACCAAAATATGAAAAGACAAAAAAAGAAAAAAAAAAACCCTTTTCTGACACAATCCATGGACTTGAAAAACTAAATATTCCTCCTCATTAGGAACGCTTTGGGAAACAGAAAATGCAGGCCTATAACTAATATCTTCAATTTGTTTCTCCTGTTTGCCTGATGAAGAAGTCAGTGTGACTTTGAAAGCTTGCAACATGTAATTATGCATTTTGGTTGCCCCCATAAAGGTATCATTGCTTGGATGTTATTGCCTTTGGAAATTCAGTGTTCTCTACCTACATAGGACCTTGTGGCTTCACAAAGGAAGGGGACATGCTGGATTCCAAGGAAACATCTTCTTTGAATTGGAAATGGACATTAAATTTCCTTGATTTTGAAAATCTACCAGTGACCGCATGGCCAAAGGGGAGAACCTATCCTGCAGATAGCCCTCCCTACCATCTGAACTAAGACCAGAAACAGAAAATGCAGGCCTATGACTAATATCTGTTTTTTTTCTCCTGTTTGCCTGATGAAGAAGCCAGCGTGACTTCAAAAGCTTGCAACATGTAATTGTGCATTTTGATTGGCCCAATAAAGGTATCATTGTTTGAATATTACTGCCTTTGGAAAACAATATATATCATAGATCCCCACTCTGGTATTCAGTTAACCAGCATGATGGAATGAAAGGATGGAGGGGAAAATTCTTTTTTCACCTTTGCCCTGCCACACCACTTATTTAATAGAATTTCTCACAATAACACAGTTCAGCATGGTTTTACAAGAAGCCAATGTTTTGCTTTGTTTTTCATATAGAAAAATTGAAAGAATGGGCTAAGTGGTCATCCCTTGAATCCTTGCTTCTTCAATCCTTGTGGGAAACTTAAACAACGAGCAGCATATAAGAAATGAGAATTCTGAACTAACAAACCTAAAATGTGAGTGTTTCTTTTAGAGGCAATTACTACAGTACAATACTTAAAAGGGTCATACTTAGGATCGCCATCACATGTATCTTGTAAAGATTTTCATATATGATCCTCACTTTATATTGACACAGAAAAACACTGTGCAATATTTTCTAGCTATTGCTGATTTGAAACTCCCACTTTCTATTTGCACTTTTCACAAATGTTTGCAATAATCAGAAGGTCAAAAGTGAGCATGAAAATGCATGCGACAAGGAAAAGTACACGTAAAAATAAGTAGAGTCGCAGAAAGTGAAATTAAGTAGAGTAGCAGAGAGTGTGCACAAAACAGGTATTTGGGGAAATCACTTCCAAAAAAGGGGTATAAAATATACACTTTAGGAAAAATGTGCTTAAAATATATACAAAAATTTGAGTGGATTTTAAAAACTGAGTTGATGGAGAATGGAACACTAGTATAAACCTAATACCACAGAAGTGAGAACCTGTGTCGAATCCAGCTTTGACAGTTCTGCCCATCCTTAATGGGCTCTTGTATCCATTAGAGATGGAAAAGACTATTTGAAGAACCCTATCTCCCCATATGAACCTGTCAGAATACTAAGATCTCTGGGGGAAGACTTTCTCTTTGTCCCACCACCATCACAGGCTCGCCTGGTGAGGACATGAGAAAGAGCCTTCTCAGTTGCTGCTCCCACCCTCTTGAATGCTTCCAGGCTTTATGTTCCTCTTTTCCCCAAGGCTTCAGTTTAGCAAGGGCGTCCCCCTGCCGTATTTGTTTCCAAAGACGGTTGCAATGGTGGGTAGCTCCAACTCTGTGGTTCGGTTTGACCCACAGTCATCCAACTGGGAAGATTTCTAGTCTCCCGTTCTAACTGGCTGCAAAGCCTCCATCAATCCTCAACGAATTGGTAAACTTCCGGCAGAAGGGTGCCCAAAGAGGTTGTAGGTATGAGGAGCTCATAACCTAAACCTCCACAATGCTGGTACTTGAGAAGAACAGAGACAAGAAAAACCCATCCTTAGCTTTTCGGATAAGAGGGGCTAACTAAGCCAAGACATTTTATTTAAGCAGCTATTCAACATATAATCATACTAGAGTGGTGTTTATGTACTAAATGTGGTTTAGTTATGCCTTTTAACTTTTGTATACATGTATTTTAATATAATTTTATACTGTTTTTAGATAATTTAATTGTTTTAAACCTTATTGGAATCATTTTTAAATGTTTTTATCTGTGAGCTGCCTTGGGTCCCTTCTGGGAGAAAGGCGGCATACAAATTAATTAAATAATAATAAAACAACAACAGTAACAATTATGATAACTTCTTTTTAAAAAAAACACACACACAATACTGTACTCTGAAGAAAGTTCAGAGAACCACAGTTCTCTATCCAGCTTGTTGGTGACATGAAAAGGTAGCATAATATGAGACATTCCTGTTCTGCAAAGAAGGCTCTACACAACTGAACTCCCCAAATAAATCATTAGCCATTAATCTTAATCTAACATGACAACGGAAGAAATGACTTGGACATACAAAAACTCTAGCTGGACATACAGGGCTGAACACTACATTTCTATATGTGGCCACAGGAAACAGTAACTGATACAAAAAACCAGAATCCTCATCTTTGTATTTAGGAGGATAAATAACCATTTATCTTCAAACATGCATAGGCAATGCCTGGCAAGAACTCATTTAGTAAAAGGAGAGAATGAGCAGATGGCACTTTCTTTCATCAATGTTACATGATCTTCACCTTCTCTCAAGGAATCAGAGCAGTATACATAGAGGTCCCAGGAAGTTCTCTTTCCCTCCAAGTTTTGGCCAGGCTCCAAGCTGCCTTTAAACAGAAAGGCTAGATGCAAAGTGAATCTGGAGGCCAAAATATTCCCTTTAACATCCCCACTACTTTTGATCTGAGAAGATGACAGTAGTAGGAATAGTGGTTCATTTTTCAAAATAACTCTCATCAGTGTTTCCACATATTGCTTGTTGAAGTCTTCTAAATAATACTAGCACTGCTGGATTCTATTGCACACCTGCCTTACCACCCTCTAAATTCCCTTCCCATGTGTCACTACTTAACCTTCAAAAACCTTTCACATATCTTGCTAGTCTAAAGAGTGTCATTCAAATTTTGTTTTGTTTAGGAAAAGTATATGGGCACAGCTTTGTAGGCTCTTATAATTCCCCCTCAAACACTTTAAATAAACCCACCATCCCTTCCTCCCACCCCTTGTTGCAAAGGCTGGCAAACTGAATTACAAAACTTGGAATGTGGGAAAGGATAACCCTATACTAAAGAGTAACTATTGGTAGGCCACAAGGATTACTTCCTCGCCCTGAAAATGGCTCAACATAGTATAAAATCTGGAAGGGGAGTTATGGCCCAACCTGAGAAACCCAGACAGCCTGTTAAATCTTCCAAGGCTTGAGGCTTGACAGCCCTAACAGCTTTCACTGGAGTAGATAAAGTAAAACGTATAGCAGAAATTATAAGAGGAAAATATTCATTCAGCTTCTCCTCTGTGAGATATACTGAAATCAAAAAGAAGAGTAAACATATATCTGGTTGTATCAACTTGGTGAGTGACAAACCTGTTCTTAATGCTAATCCTGTGAAATTCCCAGCAAAACACGATCAGTGCTCAGAAACTGTGCTACTATGAACTCTCCTCTTTCAATACAGAGCATGCAAGTAGTCTACTAGTCATCACTTTAAAAGTCATCTTGGCACAGTGCCTCAAAATGCTCTCTGGCCTCTATTGCTGTTTGTATGACTGAAAACTGAGCCATAATCATAGAGTCATAGGATTGTAGAGTTGGAAGAGACCACAAGGGAGATCGAGTCCAACCCCCTGCCATGCAGGAACGCTCAATAATGCTGGCCTCTCCTACATACCGTACATACATACATACCATACAGGAATGCCTCTTACAGAAAACATACAAGATTCTCCTACGCTACTGACAATTCTTCTCCCTTCAGGGCAGGTGAGAAACCAAAAGGCCATAGAAGGACTTACAACTCTCCAAAAGCCATACTGCTTTGTGCCTGAGATGGCAACCAAGATGGGTACAGCTTAATAATACCACAAGCCCACCTTTTAAAAGAAGTGTCTATCAGCTACACCAATGACAGAAGCATAACCTTTAAAAAAAGAACTCCAAGTCACATTTCTCAAAGAGCTCCTGTCTTTAAGATTTGTAAGTAACTGAAAGATAATCAAGTAAGGTATGTGAAGAAGAGAAGGGATAGAGGCTGCATAGGTCTATGGGTCAATTATAGCAGGTGTCAGCCCCCCCTGAGTTCTCATATTACTTTTGCAGAAAGTGACTGAAAGAAACAGAAGTGCTTTTTCATCATTCACACTTCCAAAGAAAAGGAATAGGAGCATATTTATTCATTTCATTTATCAGAGAACCATCAACTACTAATCTCTCAATGGTCTACAGAAAATATTTAAAACAATTTAAAAGCAAAACATCACAGAATTAAAACAAGCATTTAAAACTCAGTGAAACCAACAAAAATGGGGAAAACCCCCACCAAGCAACAAATAACATAACCTCAGAACATAAGAACGCCTCAATTAAACACAGTGAAAAATTAAAAAGAAATAAATAAAAGGCATTTTAAAAGCCTGTGGGAATAAAAAGATTTTATCCAGGAGCTGAAAGAACACTGAAATAGGTGGCGGGTCAGTCTATCAGAGGTACAGGAGGACACTGTCAAACTCATGGAATATTCTGCAGGGACTGCTACTGAGCCTTTATCCCACATTCATTTGCGCCAATGACATCATGCAGACATCTGGATGAATCCAAACATCACTTGAAGCTCTGATGAACCAAAGGCACTGATCCTTTTGGATGCTACAAGGACAAACCTAATCAACCAGGTGGGTACAGAGGGAGAAGAGTCTCAGGCTGCATCCGCATTGCAGAAATAATCCAGTTTGACACCACTTTAACTGTCATGGCTCAACGCTAAAGCTCTCTTGACAAAGAAGGCTAAATGTCTCACAAAACTACAGTTCCCAGGATCCCATAGCATTGAGCCATTGCAATTAAAGTGGTGTTGAAATGGACTATTTCTGCAGTGTGGATGCAGCTTCAGTCAGGGTTAAAGATCTATGTATGGATACCAGTCAGATGCAGCTACTAAGTGTTACAGATTGCCCCTCAACTGTACTTGTCCGAAAGAACAGCTAGCATAGAAAATACTTGTAACCACAGACAAATCCTAGCTTACAACTAAAAATAACAAGTACAGTACTTCAGCAAGCAGTAGACTTTGGTAGAAGGAATACTGGAAGAGGTATGACAGATTTGATCTCTGAGATGTCATTCCTCAGTGACATTTGCTTACAATATTAAACTATGAAGTTTGGCAACAGAAGCAAAAAGTATTGCTCCCCAAGTCTCAAGCTCATGTGTTCCCCCACCCATTCCTGTAACAACTGCAAAGAGATTGGAAGCTGCCATCTTTTTTGATTAGCTGCAGTTTGGCATTACATCCAAACCCTTAAGTATCACCTAGTCTTAACTATGGTTGAATGAAACAAACCAGCTACTGTTCTTCAGATGGCATGCTAAACTGCAGCTAGTAAAAACAGAGACGGGAAAAAATTTCAGAAGTCTTCCCAAGACCACACCAGAGAAGACAGAAGAGTGTATAAGCAAGGCTCACAGAGGCTTGTAAAGCTAACCCACAGTTCAGTTTGATGTACTGATGCAATAATTGGTTGATCTTGAACAAGCTAGTTTTTGATTAATGATCTCTTCAAGCAACTAGTGCAAAACCAGGATTAAATAAGCACTCATCCAGTCTGAAGTACTACAGAAATGGTAACTGACACTTATCATTTCTAAATCCATCCTCACCCAGGAATACTATTTGAGGGATGACTTTTCTACAAATCTATCTTCCACTTCCCAGTCAAACTTTGAGGAGTTATGAAAGGCACACAATTTCAACCACATAACTGCAAACTGAGACAATTTTCTCCTGGCAACTGGGATACAAGAGTTAAATATGGACTACCCCTTAGATATGGATGACACAGCCAATTTTGATTGTATATACTGGCAGACCTAGACTGCAAGGTGTCTCATTTCTATCTAGAAGATGGAAGGTCTTAGACTGGAACAAAGCCCAAGCCATAAAGGATGATTTCACACACCTGAATAAATATTGGATAACTGATTTAGATAGAACATAGAAAATGCCAAGTAGGAGATCCCCTACTATACATGTCAACAGGAGAAAAATACAGAAGGCCAGCTGGAGCCAATAGCAGCTCAGTTGGAATCAGCCTGTAGACTGTGAACAGGGAATGTTGTTTTTCTTACATAAAGATGTGGGGGCACAGCCATTTTAAGAATTGGTTTTCTGGAGCATCTTGTAAGGTGCAAGTTTCAACTACTAAAATCACAAAGAAGCTTTTTTCCCTCCAACTTCCAGAAATTTAGTTATGGAGTCTATTATAATATATTAGAACACCTACCGTATATACAGTCCGTCCTCGCCTTACGCGGGAGATCCGTTCCAGATCCCTCTGCGTAAGGCGAATTCTGCCTATGCTCGAGCCCCATTGGAAACAATGGGGCTCGTGCGCAGCGGCGCGGTGGCGCACGTGCACATTCAACTGAATGGGACGCGCTGCCCCTTCCGCCCCGCACGCGCACCGCGGCTTGAGCGCGTATGCTCAAGGCCGCGTATGGTGCGTCCGCGTATGGCACAGGCACAATGTACTCAATTTTAAGTTGACCTCATGTATAAATTGAGGTCAGGTTTTGGGGCCAAAATAATGGATTTTGTCATGACCCATGAATAAGTTGAGGGTAAAACTTGGAGGCTCCTTCAGTGTGTGTATGTGTGCATATTTTCTTCATCTTTTCAGCTTTCATTTCAGCCAGATGTGTGAGCAGGAGGAGGACTCTTAAACAGCAATATCAATCATTCACCCATGCACTGCATGGGGAAATATGAAAGAGCTGCTATCACGTTTCCATAGTAATCTGTAAATAAGTCGACTTGGGATTTTGGGGTCAATTTTGGGCATAAATTTTTAGACTTATGGATGAGTATATATGGTACTCAAAATATTGCTTTAAAATATTAATAGAAAGTCGCACAAGATTAATATCATCATACCCCCACTGTTAGCTGTCCTCAAGTTGGCTCTGACTCATGGAGACTATATGAATGAGACATCTCCAACATCCCCTATCCTCCACTGCTTTGCTTAGATCCTGCAACTTCAGGTCTGAGACTTCCTTGATTGAGTATATCCATCTCACATGTGGTCTTCCTCTCTTTCTACTGTCTTCTACCTTTCCTAGTATTACTGTTTTTTCTAATGAGTCATGCCTCATGATATGGTCAAAGTATGACAGCCTCAATTTGATCATCTTGGCCTCTAGGGAGAGATCAGGCCTGATCTGTTCAAGGACCCATTTCTTTGTCTTGTTGGTGTCCATGGTATCCTCAGCGTTCTTTTCCAGCACCACATCTCAAATGAGTTACTTTTGTTCTTATCTTCACTGTCCGACTCCCACATCCATACATGGTGATGGGGAATACACCATCCATACTGTAGACAGTAGTAAATGAAGCCAAATTACCGTGTTTACTGAAGTTTATCTAGTAAGGTCAAAGTGAGACAAAAACTGAGGATTTCCCAGCCTGTTCCTTAGTCAATACTACACCTGGTCTATTTTCCTGCATTCTACTGCCTCTTATCCTACCTATAACAGAATAATATTATCTCTTTCCTTGAAATTCCTTCAAAAAACAAAAAACAAAACAAAACTGAAAGTAATAACTCCTCAAGGCAGAAGAAAACAATATGCAAGGTTCTCTTTATACTGCACCCTTTCACCTCCTTTCCTTCCTTAGGAACTCCCTTAACAATTTAAGAAAAACTGATATATTACTGGAGTAACATTCATGCTCACCATTGGAGAGAAGTGGCTACTAGCGGGGTGTCACAGTGTTCTGCCTTAGGCCCAGTGCTATTTAACATCTTTATCAAGGACTTGAATGAGGGAATAGAGGGCATACTTTTTAAATCTGCAGGTGACATCAAATTAGGCAGGGTAGCCAATATCTAAGAGAACAGGATCAGAATTCAAAATGACCTTAAGAGACTAGAAAACTCAGCCAAAACTAACAAAATGAATTTCAGCATGGAGAAACGTAGGGTGCTACACTTGTGCAGTAAAAATGAAATGCATATATACAGGATCGGTGGCATCTGGCTTGACAGCAGTGCATGTGGAAGGGATCTAGGAATCCTAGTGGACCATAAACTGAACATAAGGCTGCAGTGTGATTTGGCATCTAGAAAAGTCAATGCAATTCCAGGCTTCAGCTACTGGAGCACAGTGTCTGGAAGGACCTCATCTTGAATATTGTGTCCATTTCTGGGCACCATAATTCAAGAAGCATGTTGACAAGCTGGAGCATGTCCAGAGGAAGGTGACCAAAATGGTGAAAGGTCTAGAAATCATGCTCAGTGAAAAGCAGCTCAGGGGGCTGGCTATGTTTAGCCTGAGGAAGAGAAGATTAAGATGTGACATGATAGCCATGTTTAACTATTTGTAAGGATGTCGTATGGCAGAAGGAGTAAGCTTCTTCTTCATCATCATCATCTTGCTGCGCAGACACAGAGCAATGAATTCAAACTACAAGAAAAGAGATTTCTTCTACACATTTAGAAGAACGTCCTATTCAACAGTGGAATACACTGCCTCAGAAGTCTCCATACCTTTGGAGGTTTTTAAACAGAGTCTGGATGGCCATCTGTTGGGAGGGCTTTGTTTGTGCCTTCCTACCTGGCAGGGAGTTGGGCTGGATGGCTCGTGCGGTCTCTTCTAACTATGATTCTCTATATACCACAATTTATAAAGTTTTAAAAACAATACCACCCTCTTCATGGAGGTAGGAATCAAGCAGAAAGGTTTATGCTCTTCTCCCCAAGTAGAATTCCCTTAATGTCAGAGCAACAACTGATGTATTCTTTGCAGAGTGCCTTTAACTTGTTAGCTGAACTAACTAGCTCACCCAAATATATGGCTCATGGGGTGCATTCTCTCTCTCTCTCTCTCTCTCTCATACACACACACCTGTTTCTAGTTCACTTATCCAGATTCTAGTAATAAAGCAAAGTACTGTAGATCCCATAAGTCTGCAGTCTGTTCACAACTGGTCTAGACAAAGAGCAAAGAGATGAAGCCTTGGGGAGCTTGCTCTTTCAGAATTTTTATGTTTATGCTTCATTAAGAATCCTCTCCAGTAGAGAGAATGCTGTGTGGATGGATGGAGACATACAATGTAGCAGCTTCTGTGACGACATCTCCTCCAAACACCACTTCTCTCTCTACCACTAAACGCTCAGGCTTTTGTCTGAATGTGCTTACCAGTATTCTCTGAGAAAGTGTTCATCCCACAGATATGATACCAGGATTTTCCCAGAAGCATCTCACAATCAGTATTTAGTAGGCAACAGGGGAATTATAAAAGGCCAGACAAGAACAGGGGCTGAAGAATGAGGTTCCTCACTGCTAGTAACGAAGGATTACAATACCAACTATATACACTGATCTTCAGTGTAGCAAGAACAGGGACACTGCTCATCTGTCTTATTAGCATTAAACTGCTGTTAAGGTCTAGGCTTTCTAGAATCTTCATTTATCCAATAAGGCTGACTTTCTATTATGTGTGCACACATGCATGTTCACCCTGAATTTTTTCATCTCAATGTAATTTTTCCTGCCTCATTCTGTACCTACCCCTTCACCTCTTGTACTACTGAGACTGCATGTGCATGCTTCAGTATGAATTTATCTTCTTAGTTTTCCAGCACCTGCTTCCAGATGTGATTGTATGTATATGCCTATCAAAATCTCTGCACAAACAATTTTATTTTAATGTACTGCCAATTTATCAAACTCTCCACAAGAGCAGACAGGCTTCTTCTTGTACTACTACCTCCTTCCTACAATCCCCCGATTTCAATTGTTCTTTTCAGAATTTTACAATTTCTTGTTTTCACACACGCATCCCATCTTCAAGTGTGCTCATGTTCACCTTCTGAAAATCAGAGTGTACTGCCAAACGCATCTTGATTCCCTATTGGCCATAAAATATAGCACTATATTATGTTTTCCCTAGCTGTGCTAAAGCTACTCAAAAGACCTCCTTTGACAGGAAGGAGAGCTCCAACCATATACAGTGGTACCCCGGGATACGAAATACCCACGTTACGACTATCATTTCTGTAAGAGAATGTTAGCACTTCATTGGAAAAGAGAGCAGCAGAAAGACAGCTTGGATAAAGTTAGCTGACCTCCTAAACCACCTAAGACAGGCCAGCTTATCTGACCCTGGCCTGGGGTTGTTGGCCTGTATAATCTAAACAGGAGGACACCAGCCCCACAGAGAAGTAGAATTTAATACCCAGAGCCAATGTTAGAGTAAACAGTGGCTAAATAAAAAGGAGTAAATCAGAATAGGAAATGAATATATATGGAAAACTGAGTTGTTTGAACACAGCTCCCACTGTCCTGATTCCTAGAAAACCTCTAGAAAATCTGCACAATCTTGCCTAGAATGAATGAAGCAATTGTATTTTAGAAGGAACAGAACTAAACGTATGTCGCTAGACGCTAACATTAAATGTTTAGCTTTGCATACAGTATTGAATATCTTAAATTCCTTGGGTATCAGCATCAAATAGCAAGATATTCTGAGAAGCAGACGTGTGGATGGAAAGAAATAATCTCATGCTATGCAAAAGGTTAAGATTCTTCAAAGCACCTTTGAAGCAGTGTTTTGTCCTCATTCATTTGGAAACCCAAACTGAATATTCAATTTAAATTATAATTGGCCAAGAAATATCTCAGTATTTCAAGTGTACAGCTTTGGTGTTATCAACACTGAACTGCTCTTGCTAGTTTGTTTTCGGATCAGCAGAATGATCACTGTACAAATTTAGCACACTACAGCCTCACAAATATGCACTCATGAAAAGGTCTGGAACTATGCTCTGTAGCAGGTTGGCACCAAGTATAACACTTTAAAGAACCTACTCCTTCCAAACTAAAATTAGCAGAGTCACCACTCAGCCTGCTCTAATGTGTCCCTGAAAGGGGCTGATTTTGCAGAGTAAAGTGCTGCAACTGCATTAAGGATCCTGAGTTGCTTCAATATTGTTTATAAACTGTAATAACTCATCTCTAGCACAGGCTGGATTGGAAAAGGCAACTGAATGAAAATAAGACACTAAGGCCCTATACAGACAGGCCAAAATAAAGCTGCTTCAGGTCACTTTGGAGGTATGGTGTTTCAATGATGCATGTGTCCTAAGAGTCTGGAAGCTGCACCAAAGCTGCACTCCAGTCCTTAGGACTGGAGCGTGACTTTGGTGCGGCTTCTGGACTCTTAGGATGCATGCATCATTTAAACAGCAAACCTCCAAAGTGACTCGAAGCAGCTTTATTTTGGCCTGTCTGTATCAGGCCAAAGACTCTTCTCCCATACAAGTGACCACTCAGTGCGCATACACACATGGACACACAACACAGGACAAAATGATTATTGAAAACCTTACTGAAACAATGTTTACCATCAATAACACATCCTCTTCCCCTCCAAATACTCAGGGCACATTCTCTGTAGTCGCCCACATAGTATTAACACTACTGGGATCATATGAATACTGCTGATCACTTTTTTGATTTACCACAACAAGAGGCTGGGTGTGGTATTGAAAAGGGTTTTATTCAAGTGATCTTCACTATGCCAGAATTTTAAAATATGCCCTTCACAATTCTACTGCAGGTACCTGGAATATTTACATAACAAACCAAACTGTTGCTGCTATCTCCAGTGATGGATTAATATTGCAAGCTAACAAGCATGGCTTTGAAGTTCAAATGAACAAAGAAAAATGCAAAACAAAAACAAAAGCACCCTGAAATAAGACAAATTAAATTTGTCTGAGATAGTACAGACAACAATTTAAGTCAGCAGTTCTCAGACTGTTGGGTACTGTGCATATATTTATGTAAGATTCTATGAAGGTAGAAGACTGCAAGATGAGGTGTCAGATACATATCCCTCAGTAGCAGAGGTTTAACAGTTCAACAGCCAAAATGGCCACCCTAAACTTCAGAGAGAGACTAAAATGTGGCAGTTTCTGGCCACAGAACAACTGCTTAAATCAATCTAAACTGTGGTTCTGCAAATAAAATCTAGGAAACATATTCTGAAAGCAGAGCCACTTCTGTCAAGGGTGAATGTTCCCTCATGAAGTCAAAAACTGTTCTATGTCCCCTTCCCCAATTTTGTAACTGATCTTTCCGTTCTAGAACCATATGAAATCATCCAAAATCTTGGTCAAATTCATCAAGATGCTTCCTTACCCCTGCAAACTTTTTTTATCCTTTAGGATGTTCATATATTTCACAAGGAGTACCACTTTCCCAAGGATCAGATACATTACACAGGAATAATTCAGAATTAACTTGTTTCACAGTGGCTTTTTTTAAAAAAATAAGGTACTACTGGCCAGATAGTAACCTGGCAATAAACAAACCCTTTGGAGGTAGGAATAAACATGTACTTGCTTTAACAAGAATCCATAATACTGAACAGAAGAGAGTAACTCTTAGATTTTAACAGGTGCTTGGATTTGACTTTCAGAATGACCTTAAGCATTTGATTCCTCCTGCTCACATTACTTTCTGCAGATGATTCATTCAGCTATAACCTCCGAATTAAGAACCTACGTATCCAAATAGGGCAGACTGAATGGCCCAGGATGGTGGAAGTTGTAGTCCATCAGATTCCGGGGAACCAAATTACTTAATTTGCCTTAAATAAAAGAAACATCTTGTGGCTAATTGAGACAGCTCCGATCTTCTTTCCCATTTATTTTTGGTTTATGCTTTCAACTGCAAACTATAATCATGGTGTTGTAACTGTCAATCATCTTTTTCAACAGGTTAATACACAAATTTCCCATTCTAAATTGCTTCCAACCATTCTCTCTTTGCTTTTAATGCACAACTTTCAGACTGCTATAAATAAAACCTGGCATATACCCACATTTCACAGCACAGACCCATGCTGGACTTGTGTATATGAGGAACGACTGAGTGCAAACATGATAAATGTAAAACTTAATGGGTACAAAAGAAGGGCAGAGGGAGGGGAGTAATCTCATCTAGAAATGTAACCCAAAGTATAATAAACGTTTCAACTGTCAAATGTCTTACTTACCTTGGAGGGATTTCCCCAAGCCCTGGCCCAGCTTCCAACCATGCTTCTGTAGCAAACGGTGTCCAATATTATCCTGACAGATAGAACAGAGAAACAAACCAAAAATATTCCAGTAATATATTCTTCTCTTCCACTGACATTTAAACACATGATGAACAAAAGAATTTCTACATATATGCATGCAAAAGAAATAAAATAAAAACTACTCGTGGGCAAGATTTGCCCAGTAAAAGGGAAAAGATATTTACATAATAAAAAATAATGAAAACAAAACAAAAAAAAAACACCTGCTGGCAAGATTTTTCCACAGGAACAGGGTTTCAGGGAGGGTCATCGCACTTTCTGACGGTGTGCTGGGCAACTTTTGTGCATAACAGGGGGAAAAAGCAATGTGGGAGAAAATAAAAAAAAACATTGACATTGAAAAAGCATAAAATCAAGCTAGTTATACAATCATATCCATCACCTAGAGAGCACCAGTTGATTTGTGCAAAGAAAAACTAATGATGTATTTAGTCTTTTTAAAAAACTTGTTTGTGTGTCAGGCTTTGAAGAGACCAAGTTAAGCAGTTACGTGTCAGACTTGCCCCCACCACTAGAAACCAAAACACAATCAGAGCAAAATCCAGGCTAGACTTGATTGGTTTTCTTAAAAAAATAAAAATAAAGATAATTTATTATATATATATATACATATATATATATATACACACCCACATATACATATACACATATATATATAATAGCATGCAGCCAATTATTAAACTGAAAAAATACAGTGAGGTTAGTAAAAAATACAAAACAAATTGAAAGTATAAACCAATTTAAAAGGAATAAATATATATATAAATATATATAAAGTAAAATGAGCTCAAGCACAGACTGGGTGATGCATTTCACATGTAAGCTAACAGAAGTACTAAGATGTTAGAATGGAACAGGCCTAATAACAGGTTAAAACAGCAAGGAACCATTAGTGCATGTAGGGAGAAAACACAACAAGCAAAATGTCTCATCTTTCAAAAAAGAAAATCAAAATGGACTAAAATTAACGTAAGTGGAGGGGACGTAATGCAGCAATTCAGTGCCAGCTTTTTACACGAAGGTTAAAATATATTTTTAAGAAGTTTCCTATGATGAGTGCTGCATTTTTAACATGGAAGGTATCAGGATTCAGGCATGCCTAGATGCCTTGCTGTTAAATGAATGGAAACAAATGGAAGATTGCTTTGACAGTAAAGTCTGACGGTAAAATGAAACTTCATTCGTCATATACTTAGGAACACTCCTGTTCCTCATGAATAACATTTCGTTAAAAATATTAAATTCTAAATGAGCTAGGATAGCCACAATAAGGTCAAAACTAAATGTTGTATGGGAAACACTGAGTTTTAAACCTCATAGAATTCTATGGAAAAGAGAGGATTCCAAGGGACAATATGGGAGCTTGGTGCTTTCTTCCCACTCCCCAGTCTGCATATGTACTGTATATGAGTGTGTTTATGTGTGTGCATGTGTTTGCGCATGTGCATGCGTACTTTAATTCATCAGCTACATTTCAAAAACTAGAAACAAACCAGACTTAAAGGAAAAGATTATACATCTCTGGCACCTCTCATCATGCTGCCTTGTGCTCTCCTCCCGTACACCATCTTTGATGTAACTTCACAAACAGAGAGTTGGGTATGTCTGTAGGGTCAGAGAAAATCATCAGAGCTTTTGCTCAGACTTAAACTCTGGTCTTGGATACCTCTGAAGAAAAGTGTTTGAAAGAAGAGGAAGTGGCTCTGATAAGTTAACAAAAGAAACTGAACAGTCAATATTCTAATTCATTCAATCCAGAGTTGAGCCTAGCTGAAATCTACGGTTCATTAATGAGCATGCTGGCTGGGGATGAGGGGAACTGTAGTCCAATAAACCTGGAGGTCACAAGATTGGGAAAGTTTGGCTTAGTACTTACACTGACTTTTTTCGTTGTTGTTGCTGTTGTGTGCCTTCAAGACTTTACAGCCTTATGGCAATCCTGAGAAATGGATGCTATTCATCAAAAATCTCTTTTGAAGTCTGATGTTTAACTGATTTTTTACTTTAAAGGAGTAAAGCTAAAAGCACAAATAGCATTTTTATTTCATCAGAAGTAATAAGGGAAGAAACCCGAGTTGAAATACAGTGGGCTCTTGGTATCTGCTGGGGTTTGATTCCAGGACCCGCTGTGGATACCAAAATCTGTGAATACTCAAGTCCTATTATATACAATGGCAAAGTAAAATGGTGTCCCTTATATAAAATGGCAACATTCACTGGATTGTTGAAGAATGCAATTAGAGGATGTTGATTGTATATCAACAAAAAAGATCTGGGGCATAGCTTAATTCAGAAGGTTTAGCTGGGGGGGGGGGGGCACAGCTTATATACCTTTTGTTATTTATGCAAATCATAGGCGGGTTACAAACGGCCCTCAAGGGGCCGTTTTCCCGCCGCCGCCATTCGCTGCGTAGGGAAGCCCCAGCTGCCAGACCGCGAGGCTTCCCCGTGCAGCAAAAAAGGAGCGGCGAAATGCCGCTCCTTTTTGGAACGCGGAAGTGGACGCGGAGGGGGAGTTGCGCCCTCGCGACGTCACTTCCGCCGCGACATGTCTGGACGCACAGCGTACAATACGTCAAGGCGCCCATGTGGATGGGCACTGCAAAAAAGTCCGCGCTCCGCACGTACTGGGAGGAAGGGCCGTCAGGAAGGTAAGAACCTTCCTAACCCTAATACGGCCCTTCCTAACCCTAGTACGCGCGGAGCGCATACTTTATGGCGGTTTGTAACCCGCCATAGACATTTGTTAAAACGTTTTTTACACTACAAAAATATTTGTCCATCTAATGCACCATTTAAAAAATATAATTGTGAATAAGATGGTCCATCTCTAAAATACTGAATCAAAATGCACCAATAGACACCCCTATAAAAGTGGGCCAAATAAAAAAGTTACATGCTTTCAGCCTGGTTTTATTCATACTGTCCTGGGCAACTTAAACTCAGGCTCAGGAAGAAAACATGAAATTAAAAAAAAACTTGTTGCCTAGATGCATTAATTAATTGTCATGTTGATCAGATGTTATCTCATAATAGTATCTGCAATTAGGAAAAAGTTTGAAGGATAGCATTCTTAAAAAGAAACAGTAATTCTGTTATACTGTACTGTACATGCAAGAGACAATGGCTTGGGTCCAAAGAAAATTAATTGTGGTCCCTCCACATTTGTTGGGGTTAGGACCCTCCATGAATGTGGAAAAACCATAAATAAATTTTTAAAAACCACTATTCTTTTTACCTAATAGAACATCTCTCTAGGAATCTCCAGGTGCTCCAATGAAATTCTATGCTCAACATCTGTCAGAAGTTGATCACAGAATCATGCTGGAAGATCTACAAATGCCTGGAGTAGTGTTTTCTCTAGGTCCTTCTAGGTTCTCCAGCACAACTCTATGGTCAACTTCCAGCAGAATTGCACTGGAGGACTATATCAATCAAAAACACAAATAATCAAATCTGTAAAAGTCAAAGCTGCAAATGTGGAGGGCCAACTGCATTTGGATTCTACTTAAATGAGGAACTAACTTTTAACATTTATTTCTATGATATCTAAGTGTCTCCAACTTGCTCTGGATCAAAACTGTAATTTAAATGGAAAAGAACAACACACAAAAAACCAGTACTATTATAGTGGCACTGAAGCGAAAGAATGGAAAGCTATTTGTTCATGAAATTATTTGTCGCTTTTCCTCTTTTCTCCAAAAAACAGTTGTTTATATGTTGAATATTCTGCATATTATGGCACAGTCTTGAAAAATCATCTTCAAGAAAAAAATCAAGTTTAAAAATAGTTTAGTTTTCTGGAAACAGAAAACAGTATTTGAACTCACTATTATATTCTGTAATGCCAAATGACAATCTATTTCTTCACTTCTCCTAGTTATTTGTTGATGGTTCCAGCCATTCCAGTGGACAAACCAAAATTTCCTTTCAAATTGTTTTCTTACACTTCTCAAAACAGACTTTGAGAATAGTGGTTCAAACTTTTAGAAAAAGAGACAATGTCCTTGTTAAAGAAATAAATTTCCAACAGTTAACTTTCTGACAAGGAATAGAAAGTGCTAAATCACAAGAATGTTGATATTTAAACTGTGGCAAAAAGCAATTGTAATTTTTTAGCACTGAACAGTAACCTATTTCTGTATAAATCAGTGATACCCCTAAAATATGGGGAGGCTCTTCTTTACTAAAAGTCGAGAGAAGTTTTCAATAAACAAAAATCGCATTACATGGACCAATGACCTGACTGAGCATAAAGCAGCTTGCTGTGCAAGGTGAGTGTCTCACATAGATGTAACAGGTTGTAACCCTATCCAAATTTGTTTGGAAATGCTACTGAAATCACTTCTGAATAAAGATGTACAGTCCACCCTTCATATCTGCGGACTTGCCATCTGCGGATTTCAGCATACGCGGATGGCAAGCCCACAAAGGGGGGGGGGGTGGCGTTGGCAAAGGAGGAGGAGGAGGGAGAAGGAGAAGAGGAAGAGCAAGAAAAGTAGGACGAGCTGTGGCTGGGCAACAGAGGGGGGTAAGAAGATGGAGGATGTGGGGAAGATGAGTAGGAGGAGGAAGGAAAAGGAGGAGGATGAACAGAGAAGAGGAGGAGGAAGAAAAGGAGGACGAATGGTGGCAGCATCACAGTGGGAGGAAGAGGAGGAAGGTGGAGAAGGTGAGGTAAGAGGAGGAGGAAGAGCTGCAGCAGCAGCAACAAGGAATAAATGAATGAGGAGAAGAGGAGGAGGAAGAGCAAAGCTGAGGAAGAAGGAGGTGGTAGGAAAGAGAAGGATGATGAGAAGAGGTGTGGCAGAGGTGGTGGGGGAAGAAGAGGAGGAGAAGAGGGGGAGGAGGCACGGAAGAGGAGAAAAAAGAGGTACCTCCCTGCTGCCTGCCACAATGAGAACGATGAAGCTGGCATTGGGGAGGGGGAGGGAGCAAAATGCAATAGTCCTCAATGGTGGCGCAGCCAAACAGCAGCGCCACCATTGAGTACTATGGGACTTGAGCATCCATGGATTTTGGCAGCCTGGAAAAAATCCCTCATGGATACCAAGGGCCCACTGTATAGGACTATATTTTTTACTGTGCTAATGGTTAATAGAAACTTTGTTGTCATTCTCTAAAAGTGGGACATGCAATAAAATATTGCAGTGTATCCATACTCTCTAACCCCTTCATTTGAAATAATAAGCTGGTGGAGGCTCAAATAATCCACAAAGGCCCAAAAATACCAGCTTCGGACTGCATTGAGGGCATGGCATTTATACAATGCACACCCCGAAAACAGCTGGAAGTTGGGCCGAGCCCATGCCAACTCAGAAAAGCTATGTTCAGGACTGCGGCGATGGCCCACTTTGGAAGCAGTCCCATGCGGTTGCTGTGATCCCAGCACAATTTTGGCACATCTGTTTCAAGCCTCAATCCTTCTTTTTTTTTTTTCTCCCAATTTTCTAGCCCCTCCATCCAAGGGATATTCAATAGCCCATAGTTCCTGGAGTGCACTGAACACACTCATATGTCATTGAACTCTTTTAGAAACAGGACGGAGATGCTCACTTTGGAAGATGAGGTTTTAGAGTTTCCATATTTCTGCAAACCATGTGATTCCCCTTTCTTCAGTTGCCATTTCAGCTCAATTTCTTTCACTAAATAAAGGTCTCTTAAAGGGAGTAGTCCAATTACTGCAACACTATATCAAAGCATTTTCATGGATTTTAATATTGAAAAATGCAGCAGCTTTTGGTTAATTAAAGTATATCAGCAGCAGGCTGACCAGAAATTCTGACAGAAAACAGCTGCTTTTGTATCCCCACTCCTACAAAAGGAAATGGTTACTACCCAGATGAGACATTGTGCTTAAGTGTGTTGTGTTATGAATGCACTAAAAAGAAACAGACAAATGAAGCCGTTATGCTATTTCCAAAAGCAGTGCAGGTGGAGTGAAAGCATTTCCATACGAACCTGGCTTTAAAAACTGGGCTGTCAAAAGAACAGTTAAATGTAACACAAAGTAAGAAACTGTCCAACCAACTAATGGTAATTCGTTTTTGTTTTCAATTTGTTTGCTTTGTTTTCAATTCACTGCTTGCAAGTAATGTACTTATTAAAGAAGAATGAAAGCATAAAATAAATACAAGACCAGCTGGGAGTTTTAAGAGCGTTGTGACTGACATAGTGAAAGGGGCAGGAGAAACAAACATTAGAAGGGGGCATGGGGGAGAGAAAAAAAATAGAGGATGGTTATACACATTAGCACGACTTACCAAGCCACTCAAGAGGCTGTGTGTGCTTCAACTTTTAAATTAAAGCAACAGCTTCCAGTTTGTAACCATCTCGTGATGATAAAAACACACACTTTTAGGTTTCATGCAACTCTTTACTACATAAAAAGAACATTCAGAGCAAAGAAGTACAATCATTTTTATAGCAAAGACTGTAGGTATGGTTGCTTTGTTAAGATTTCCTTAAGGTAGCATACCCTGAGTAGTAGTCTGGCTACGGTTTGTCATTTGAGGGATGAGAAATAATGAGCCAACTTGAAAATACACAGTCCAGGTTAAACTGGTCCCTACCCCACCCAAGAAAAATTGAGAGGAAGTGCTGTCATCTCTTGAGTGGCTCCATAAGGAATGCTGACTGTGCATCGAGGAATCCATAAGCTGGAAGACTAAGTGCTACAGAGGGTGATTCCATGCAAAAGAGGAGGCAAAAAAGAACTAAACGGGGTGGGGGTGGGGATTCCCGAAATAAGACCCTAGAGCTTACTGCATATGACACAATGAAGACAAGAGAGAAAAGCCCAAGAGTAGTGCTACATCATTCAGCGTTTCTAGAAAGCACAGTATGTATAGTGCTTGGCAACTTATAGGCTGCTACTAAATGTCAGATTGGCAGCCCTGTTAAGTTACACACTTTGGATCCAGGGGAGTCCACAGATCGGTACAGAGAAGCAGTGTGGCAAAATCCAAGTCTCCTCAGCGATTGATAATCACCTCCTCTTTTTCTCCCCCTCAACTCAGGAGCCTGGATTGAATTAACCAACCGGAATTAACTTGTCTGCAAGATTCAAGACTCATAAGACATTATCTCTTATGTTTGCAGGCACTCTTTTTGTAGGGACCAAATCTGCCCTCTTCCCCAAGAATGGTTTCATGTATATGGGTCATACCACTGCGTCTGCACCTCTCCCTCATTGAACTAATGCTGGCAGATCCAGAGATGATTAGGTTTTACTTCACTACTCTGTCTGAAGAAGACTGTATATAAATCAGCCGGTCAAGGAAAGTCAAAGCAGTCACATGGCACTGCATCATTCCTAAGAAGCTTCCAAGCCAGGCTGGCCCTGAGCAAAATACAGAATCTGCAGCTTTATTTCCATTATCATGTTACTTTCACTTTGTTTTCATCTCCCAATTGGACAGGAACAGAGTCTAACATACTTCTCTTCACACTCCAAAGACCACTTCTTCACAAACGGTATTTTCTAGTTTTGCAACAACTGATTCATTTAAGCAATTTAAATGTGATTTTTTTTATTCTACTCTTTTTGTCTAATTTACTCTCAATTCTGAGGGATGTCACAGTAACTGACATTATACAAGAAGGTGGGAGTTTAACAGCCAAAGCTACACAGAAAAATTTAGAGGTGAGCCAAGGTCCCAGAAATTAATGCACATGAAGGAATTAATTTAAATAACTGTCAAAAGGTAACAGCTTTGGGTAGGAGGGTAACAATATGGAGGCTCTCCAAGCCCTGTATGTGGCTCATGAGGCATTCATTCCAGCTACCAGAATTGCAGCCATTATTTATTTTTCAAGCTTCAGGCTACATGTCCTGTCAGAAACTTAGGATGTAGTAGTTGGGAAGGTGATGGTGTTCAAACAAAAGCTTGTTTTAAAGCACAGAAACAGGGAAAAATGCATCCCTAGCTGACAAAAGAACCTGATCTTGCCTATCTGGACATCAACTGTGGAAGAACTCTGTTGTGTTTTTAAACAGTGCTGTGATCTGTAGACTCCCAAATCAGCCTTTACCACCTACCATCAAGCTCTATGTTGTAGCAATACAAGTCAGGATCCCCTCAAATAGATAATGCTGCAGAGCCACCTTGTGAATTCAACTGTGTTCCCAAGCAAAGCCATCCCCAGTAAGATTTCTATGCTTCTCTTGGGCTTTATTTAGCTTCTAGATCCAAGAGATTGCAACAGCTTTTTAGAAACTTAAATCCACTTATGTTTTAGAAGGCTTTACTTACTACGGTTAAGCCTTTATGGGAAATCCACTTATATTTCCTGCTGAAAATTGGATTTTATTTGCTGTTGGAACGGGGGGGGGGGGGGGGGGGGACGACGACTAGTTTTTAGCACTGAAAAGTAAACGGCAATATTTGATGTTATATTGCTTCCTGAAAGTGGGCAGAAATGCTTTAAGCTTTACTATCACAACAACTATGGCATCTACAACTGCAATCAGAGCAGATTAAAACACTAGGCCTTTGAAAAAATTTCACTTTGGCTCATTTGTATATCGGCTCACAGCTGTTTTATTCATGTTGGGAAAAACCAAACTCTCCAAAACACTGTCCAGAGCTGTTGAGGGTCCATTTAACACCTTCTTAATCAATATTCTAGCACTAAAGCAACCAACTCGTGTACATTTTATTGGGAGGAAGTCCCACAGCACTCAATGGTGGCTTACTTCTGAGAAAATATGCATTTAACTACACATGTTTTAAAGTACTCGTGTAAAATATTAATTCAGGATGAGAGAAATCCTGTTTGGACTACTGTAACGTACTGTATGTGGGCTGCTTTTGAAGACTGTTCAGAAACTTCAGCTGGTCCAAACAACTATAGCCAGGTTCTTAAATGGGGCCAGCTACAGGAGGCATAGAACTTTACTGTTGTAATAACTCCGCTGGCTGCCAGATCATTTCAGGGCACAGTTCCAGGTGCTGGCTATGAGCTATAAAGTGGTACCCACTTTGGTCTAGGTCAGTGCTCCCCAAACTGTGGCCTTTAAGAGATTTTGGACTTCTGCTCCCAGAAGCCTCAGCCATGTTGGCCAATAGTCTGGGATTCTGGGAGCCCAAAATCCTTTAAAAGGCAGTTTGGGGACCACTGGTCTAGGCTGTCTGACAGAACATATCTCCACATTTGTTCCAGTCTCATGTTCTGCAGACTACTTTCTCTCTGTCTCACCACATTCATAGCCACATCTGGTGAAAACAGGAGAAAGGATCTTCTTAGTGGCTATATCAAGGCTCAAAAACTCCCTTTCTAGAGAAGCTAGGCTGTTTCCCTCTTTATCTTTCATAGGCAACTGAAGACATTTTTGTTTTGGCAGGCCTTTAAAGACCAATTTGTTCATGCAGAAAGGGACTTTAATAATGAGTAGGTAGTGAGGGAGAATGTAAGAGCTTTCTGTATACCATTGGCATCCTTTTAGTGAAGAGTAGAATCTGCAAGTGTCTGGGGGCAGGAAAGGACTCTGCCACTGAGGGATATTTGGGGCTTGCTCTCACTTCTAATGTCTGGTGGCCTGGATGAAAACACCCAGATTTACCTACCAACAGATGGCCAGCCAGGGACTGGACTTCCTCCAAGGTCAGGTATTTTGCCCAAAAGAAGGCTGAGGATGTAGTCATGGGATGACAGCTAGCCTCAGATGAGCCCCAATCTGGTTGCTCTCCCTGTTGTTATTTTGTTCAGGACTATTACAAAGTAATTAGATCAATAAAGTGGCTCTTACTTAACCCACATTTGTATCTGGTTTCATTATCCCATGATAGGTCATCAATGCGGTCCCAGACACATGTGGTGCTCAGTGCTGTGGGGGAGGGGGCTACCTTTGATGGCCTCCACATGGAGGAGACCAGAGGCCTTTGGTACCAGTGCAATGCACTGTTTTTTCACCTGCAAGGGGGAGAATCACAGGCATTATAAGGCCTGGCTGCCCCGTCACATGTCCCTGTGCAAACCTTTCTTCATAACCTGCCTTCTCACCCTCTGTCACTGAATAATCATGGTTGCTTCAGGACTGGGGAGGGTTTTCCTCCCCCTTTTCCTTGTTGCTGAAGAAAGTTGGGATGATTACCTAAGGTGGTCTTAGTAAATAGACCATCTTCTGGAAGGCAGTGGGGGAGAACGTAAGAGTGCAATGTACACCCCCAGGGTCAGGTGTTTTGTCCAAAAGAAAGCTGAGGAGATGATGGTGGTGGTGATATTATTAATAATAATAACAGGCATGCTTTAAATTGCTTTTGATTCCATTGATATTATATTCTAACTTTTGTGTGATGTGTACTTTTAAGTTTTGTAAGCAGCCTTGAATCCTAGAGCTGAGGAAAGATAGGGTTGAAATAAATACATGAACAAATAAATTGTTGAAAGAACTGAAGATACTGGCTGAAGTAACAATACACAAGATACTGTTACAAAGGACACATTAAATTATGGCAAGCCAGGTGAAGCCAAGATCTTCTTTCATACTCTAATAAAGCTAATGCTAAAAACAAAACACCATCCCAAAAAACCTTGACCATTCTCTGAACAATAATTTGTTCATCTTTTCAGTTTGGTCAAATGGTTAACTGTAGCTGAAATATTCAGAAAATTTGCTGAATCACCTCTGTAATGATTCTAGATTAGGGACGTTACACAATTACATAATTATTTCTTTAGCTCTTTTTTCTCAGATAAGTTCTAATTAGAGAAAATCGAGTTGTTGTTGGTCAAAAAGAATGGACTGGATCTGATTTCCAACTAAAATTACAGTGTGCCCTTTGGAACCAAAGGCTCCAGATCCACAATTTCGATAGACAGCAGATAATCACATCCCATATTATTAAATGGTAGTGACAGGAACATGTATGGGTCAGTGTATCCACATTTATGTCACCGCCATTTAATAATATGGGGCATATTCACCCATGTTTTTTCCTATCTATAGGCAGGGGGGCAGAACCCTCCTGGATCCAAAGAGCCCACTATAATGTGACTTTTTCAGCCACAGCCAACTTCCTCAATTCATTTTAAGGATATTTAAATTCTGATAAGCTAAATTAGATGCAACCAATCATAAGACCAAGATGTCCAGGTGGTTACAAAAAAACTAGAAAAAAACAAAGGCTAAAGCATTTCGCACACTGAGAGGGCTACATATTGCAAAATCTGTATTCACAGAAAGGAGAGTTTTGAACAAACTACATTTTCAAGCTTTGGGACATGTTGCTTATAGAATCTTCAATAAATCTGTGGGCCATAATCAAAAATTTAGGCTCTCAAGATTCTTGCACAGCTGCTGTACTCACTGATCATACATCTCAACAAGGCAGCTTTGTTAAATTAAGTGGAACTTTCCTATGACTGGCTATGTAGGCTGACAGAGCACTACTCACTGGCACAAGAAGCAAAGGCTGCTGCAGATCAGAGGCAACTGTCCTGGTACTAATGTCTCCAGCATGGCACGCAATGCTGATCCAATGCGACCTATTCCATGACAGAGGGAAGCTGGCTTTGCATTTCAATTGGAGTGTGTCTGCATGTCTCTCTGTGTACGTGCACAAACAAGACTGAATAATTCAACAGAATCAGGTGCAGCTGCATCACTCTTATCCTTCCCACCCTCTCTGCAGCATTATTTCATGTGTCATCAATGACCGCCATGCCTAAGTCTAGCATCATGCCAGCACAATAAGACAGTAGATACTGAATGCAGTGTTCACTGGACCAGAAGAACAGAAATAAGAGAGGGGAGAGGGGAGAAAAGAAAGGAGAAGGAGAGGAAACCCTAGAAAAGAAATTAAAAATGCAGACCGTGCAAATACAAACCAGGTCATGGCTGCTTAGCTAATTTGGGCCAACTGCTGTGGAAGAAAAAATGTCGAACACCCCAAGTTGTGTAAATTTCTGTGAACATCTCAACAAGCACACAAATACGCACACACACAAACACAGGAAAGCAAATATATGTATATATATTGCTTCTTTCCTAATGCTAGAGTTTTTAAAAAGCATTCACAAATGCAATGGTACTGGGAACAGTCTACAGTCAGTAGTCTCTAGGCCAAGCATTAACAGGGCTGGATTAACTTCACAGCTGAGACTACTGCTGAGCAGGACTAAGCTGGAAGACTGACTTTGTGTGGAGAGCAAGCTAAATCAGAAACATAGCAGGCATTTCTCTTAGAAGGGCCAAATGAGCATGTGCAGTGTTCTGAAAAGTGCTTGGCCATATCTAACTGGACAGCACTACAGTTAGCAAAAATAGCACATTCCCCTGTCATTCGGATATTATCAGGCAAAGGTCCACACCCCTACCCCTAAAGGCAAGCTTAGGTATGCTGACTTTGCAACAATGGAGAATATAAAGGAAGTATACTATTCTAAGAGATTCATAAGTTCAAAGACTCTTTTGAAAAAAGATTTTAGGACCCAGTGGTGCTGCTTCACATGTAGTGCTAAGCACTGGCTTACAAATACACTCCTTGGCATTGGATTAGCTGAGGTTTATGCAAGGCACAAGGAGGGTTTGTTCATCTTCTAAGCTGCTACACTTCAGGGATCCTTATCCACGTTGGACACCATGAACCACAGGTACAAAAGAACTCCAATTGCCAAGCTTTTTTATTGTACGGCATGTGTCATAATTATGGCCATAGCGAAAAGGCTATTAATGATAGTCTGGAAGACACTGGCAAACCAACATGGCTTATAAGAACAAAAATCAGAAGGGCGGGGAATGCTATGAATGCTCAAGAGTGCACCCCAAGGAAGCATGTGGCATACAATTCCAAAGACAAAACAGAACACTACATGTTTAAAAGTTAAATGTATCCTTTAATCCAGGTGTTGGCAGCTGGCAGAGCTTTATGGGATTCACTGCCCCCACCCATGGGAGGGGTGGCACTACCTCTGCTCTAATCCGCACCACTCTTTTTCCCTGCAATGCCTCCTCCTCATTGCTCTCTTCTCAACTTTTGTTTACTCTCTAGTTTTAAAAATGCTTTTCCTGGGCCTAAAACAGCCTGACGGATCAAAACATGGCAAAACTGCTCCTCCCACACTGGAATGAGGACTGAAAAAATGGCCTTGGGGACTGTGTGCATCTCACAGGCAGCACTCTGCCAATCCCTTCCTTTAATCCAGTCCTGAAAATGCTTGGTCTCTATGTGTATGTATTTTGTTTTCATTTCCACAGCCTTCTCCAAAACACTAAGTACAGTGGTACCCCGGGATACGAATGCGCCGCCTTACGAAATTTCCAGGTTACGAAAAAAATCAATTGAAAAAAACTGTTCCGGGTTACGAAGGTTATTTCGGGTTACGAAAGAAATTTTGGTGCTTTTCGGCGCTTTTTCGCACCAAATCGCGGCTTTTCCCCATTAGCGCCTATGGGTTTTCGGCTTGCGAAAGCCTTTCGGGTTACGAAAGCGGTGGCGGAACGAATTAAATTCGTAACCCGGGGTACCCCTGTATCCATCTCATTTCCTTTTGAATTGCTACTCCAATGAGATTACAGCCAAAGCAAATATTAAATGCTGAGGTCTCAAAGGCATGTTTAGGCTGCAGAAACTACTGCTACACAGTATAGGGGAGAACAAGCATAGATGTATCATGAGGAAGAGCTCAAAAACCTGACATGCTTAAAACAAACCGCAAATGGGTAAGTGAGCAAAAAGCAACTCTTCTCTTTCCTGTCCTTTTTATGACTGCTACAGGCAGTTTTTGTTTTTAAAAAATTTATAACTGCTATTTATTTATACTAGATTCTTCTGAATCCTGCCATTTTTGTTCTGCGTTCTCTATCACTGGGTCAAAGAAAATCTAAACTAAGGTGGACAGAACATATTTTGCCACTCATTATTGACCCAATTCATGCAATTAAAAAAAAGGGGGGGGGTATTTGATATGTGACATGAGCTTCTATAAAGAATCACAAAATTACTTTCTTTGTTGTTGTTTTTAAAAAAAGTTTCTTAGATTAAATAATTAGTGACTTGCCTCACTTTAACATTAATTAAACACATTCAGATATATTATCAGATACCTTCAGTTGCTTATTCTAAAAATACGATCAGTCTAGGCTAGTGGAGCTGTCAAAGAACAGGTGAATACTATCTGACCTGCCAGGGGCTTGAGAGTGAAAAGTGATTTCTTACCGATTCTATAGGCTTGTCTAAAGACGCCTGCTCAATCTCCAGATGGCCTTCTTCATACTGATCAAAGTGATTACCCTGCAAGGAAAAAAAAAACCAGACATTACTTCTTCCATGAGGCACAAACCATTTTTTATTGTTAAAAGGTCCATGAAAAGGAAAGTTAAACAGGAAAAAAAAGGTTTGATTAGGTAATATGGAAGGAAGAAAATGATAGGAGAAGATAAATAGGAAGAATACTGTATATTGATGACATGAATAGGACTTAGGAGGCCAAAATGTACAATTGCAGCATGGCTTAAAAACCTTGCAAAACGCAACTCGATAATAGGGTAATAATGACAATGATAACTATACAATGATATATAGAAGATTTCACTTTTATATTCTTCATTCAATCTATATTTAATTTCGCACTCCTCATTTTGCTTTATTGTGGTAATACCATTTTTAAAAATAATTATTTAATGTGTCTCGGGGTGAAGCAAATGGGGCAAAAGGAGCAGCCAAATGCCATTCTGGCCCTGATTGCTCCAGGACCACAGCGACCGGACGCCGTGGTCCCAAAGTTGGCTGCTACCACAGTCTCAAACACGCTGCCAGAAGGAGCGGCTTCAAATCACCTTAGGCAGCCTTGGAGCGACTTCTGGGCAGTTTGGGGGTGTGCGTCGTTTAAACACCAAGCTCCCAAAGCACCAGGAAGGCCTCACCTAATCACATTACACTTTTCTTGTTTGTTCCACATTGACAAGATTTGTAAGTTTCATTTCACTGGTGCAGAACTATCCAACAATGAAGGATTTATACTATTAATTTCAGAGGAAAAATATTCTTTGAGTATGGAACCGTTAAGTATTTTCCAGGCCACTCCAGATCCTCAATATAAGCCTTACCACAGGCATCTGAGCTAGCTTTCATTAAACCAATATCAAGTCAGAACTCATCACATTTTCAAACAATTTCTTTTGCTGGCCTTGTGTACATGCCTTCAAGTTGTCTGTCAACCTATGGTGACTCCATGAACATAGGGTTTTCTTAGGCAAGGAACACTCAGAAGTTGGGTTGCCAGATTCTTCCTCTGAAATATAGCTTACTGCACCTAGTACTCATTGGCAGTCTCCCATCTAACCAGGTACTAACCAGGGCTGACGCTGTTTAGCTTCGAAGATGAGATAGGGTCTGGTAAGCTTAGGATATAACTGGCTATCAAATGTTCCATGATCAACAATCAACATCAAGTCACTCAAGAACATTAACTGCCCCAAAGAGCATTAGACAGATCGTTCACTAGAAGTGTATCATCATACTCAATATGGTTGTACTATTTCCTCATAACAGCTCTTCCAGAAAGCAGGTAGATTTAGTTCTTTTCAAACATGAGCTTTTGATAATTCTTCAATCATTAAATGGAGAAGTTTGTAGAATTCCAAAGCTTGTATGATCACTTCAAAAGCTTTCATGTCAGTTAAAAAAACTTCACATGTTGTTTTTTTAAAGAAAAATCAGAGTTGCTCTAGCCATCTGTGCAATTAAAATTCAAATTAAACACAGAACTTTGTACCCTCTGGATTTCAGTGTTTGTTTTTTAAACAATGAAGGCAATGAGGTTTCTAGCATCTGCGCTTAGACAGGGGAAATGCTAGGGAAATATGTGAACCATGCCCGGGGTAATCTCAAATGTTGCAGAAGGTAAGGATAGAAAATTCATACAGACCACCAATCCATCACTTTCAAACTATTCTTTATTCCAATATATGCTGGTCCACACTTAAGACGCAGGGATATTTCTAAATCCTGGATAATGAAAAATTCAGAAAAATTCAAACTAATATTTTTTATGCAGCAAGAATGGGCAACTATGTCTACAATTCCATCACTCCTGCCTTGCACAGCCAATGTTGAAGAACTATGGAAGCCGAAGTCTAAAACTATCTGGAAGAACAGAGTTGCCCATTCCCAGTTTACCCAGTTTCTATTCTTATTTCATAAACATCCTATGAGTTACAAATAGGAGATGACTTGTACACATTTAGTGGTCTTTTCTGAGTGGTCGGAGGTGTGGTATCCAAGGTCTCCGGCACATGTGTGTGCACAAGCACATACTTTTCTGCATATATTGTAATATGTGACTCAGTGAAGTGATACACACAACCAATAATGTATGACTAATAGGCAATGATAAGGACATATATTAAATGAACCTAACTTCTAAACTGTCACAGGGACGTAGTCAAGGAGGGGGGTTCTTGGGGTCCAGACCCCCCCTTCTATTAGAAAAATGAATGGTGCGTGCTGCTGCGCCACCGCACCCAAGCCCCATTATAATGGTGGCACTTAGTCTGGACCCAACCCCCTTCCTAAAATCCTGGCTACGTCCCTGACTGTCATCCCAAATATTATGTCCAATATGGATTTTTCTGAAATAAGTAACTGTTATGACTTGCTTTACATCTGATGAAGCAGAGGCATGATTATAAAAGCTCATGGTGCAAAAATCTAGTGAGTGTATGATGTCTCTTCCTGATTCTCTTACTATTCAACATTTAAGATGACTGAGTTTATTAGAAGGGAAAACAGTAAGTTTGAAAGCACAAGAAGGAAGGAGCATTATTATCCAGAATCTTGAAAGTCTATCAATCCCAGGTTTGAGATTTCTCCACTAACAGCCTTCAGTCACTTGCCATTAATGATTGAGCTCCTATTTGCATGACTAGTCTTATTTATGGAAAAACTAGCCTAGCAACCAAAGACTATTAAAAAGTATTAAGAGTTAAAATACGAGAGGATACTTCAGAACTGAAACAAGCAGCACAGATACCAGTACAATCTGGGTTCTATTTTAAGAAGTTATACATGTTTCAGATGCCACAGAAAGCTAATAAAAGAGATTAGCATTAGCTACTTCCCTGGGAAATCTACCTTATAAGTAAGAACCCATTCTCTTTAAGACTTAAAATGTGGTACATTGTTTAAGAGAAGACAAGAGACACAGTAGCTCCACATACAACCATCACGTATCCCTGTTTTCCACAATGTTGCTTTCCTTCTTCCAGATTTATGATGTCAGCACCTATTAGTCTGTGCTGTGGAAATACAGAACAATACAGTACTACTGGCAGTCTGCCTATCCTCTCTGCCTATCTTTGTCTTTTCGCGAGAACAAGAGGGAGGAAAGTACGGTAAGAGAAACTCAAGGCAAAAAGGAGGGAGATTAATACTCCATGAACTTTTCTTTGCAAGGCTCGAACCTAGGACATTACTCTTGACCAAGTCAAGCGGTTTCAGAGGAGTCCTTGCAGCCCAATCTGGAAATGTCAGTGATTGAATCAGGGATCTTCTACAGGCAAAGAACATGTTCCCACCACTGAACTACAGTCCATCTCCAATAGGACCAAGCATGCATTTAACTCCTTCAAACTGATTATTTGACATTAGAAAGGGCAGAAAAGGAACTAACCCAGAAATGTTATGGCACAACATTATCTATTACATTATGTCCTATACATTACATTAGGGTTCAGAACTGTATGAGCTACATGCAGCTCAGCAGAATCTCATGTAACCCTCATGCCTCCTCAGATAGTGTCCCTCCAAACTTCAACCACTATTTTTGAGCCAAAAATATTTTTTGGGCTGACAATGACTTCTAGGAGGCACAATTTAGCATTTAATTACTGTTTCATGAATCTTGAATTCATTTGGAAATGTCCACAAGACCTTTCAACATAGTGTTGCTCGTGGTCTCGAACAGCCTTCTCCCGGATATAAAATATGTGCCAGCAGTTAGTATCAAAACATGATGAATGCCTTTTTGTTTACTCCAGCACTTGGTGGTTTTATGAAGTTAGCTGTTAAAGGTTTTTTTGTTTGTTTTTCATCACTATTTATGCTGGGGAATCTAGGATTTTGTTACTTTTGAACATGGTATTTGGAATACAGTATTTGCATTTTTACGCTATTGCTTTTGTGCACTACCTGAAAATAAAAGATGATATGTCAATACTGAAAATGCAGCTGTCCCTCCATTTTCGCAAGAGATCCGTTCCAGAACACACACACACACACACACAAATGGAAATTCGCAAATATTCAAGCCCCATTGGCTTGAATGGCCATGTGCTCCTGCGAATGCGCCATTGTAACCCACTCCGCTTGTCAATCCACAAAGGACCGAGATTGTGGACTCAAAGTCCATGGAAATGGAGGGACGACTGTATTGAAAATAAAAGTACTGTACACAGTATATATAAAGAGAGAGAACCAGTGTGACGTACAGTAGTTGTTTGGGTGTTGGACTATGACTCTGGAGACCAGGGTTCAATTCCTCGCTCAGCCATAAAACCCACTGGGTGACCCTGGGCAACTCACACACTCTAAGCATCAGAGGACTGGCAATAGCAAACCCCCTCTAAAGAAACTTTACAAGTAAACCCCATGATAGGGTTGCCATAAGTTGGAAATGATTCAAAGGCACACGATAACAACAAATATGTAAAGAATATGGATATTATTCTCAAACATTTAATTGGGAATTATATCACTGGAATTCTTGTAAATACTTTAATAACTTGATAACCCATTCTTCTTACATCAAAGATAGGGCACAAATCACATGTGGGACATGTGCACTTCAGTTAAGGATTGTCATTCTGAGAGGCTGGCAATATTGCTCATTGCCTTTAGATTCTAGCATGCTGGGGAATATAACAAAAAGCACAATATTTCAGAGTTTAAAAAACTTCCTACTGAGAGATGATAAGCATTAGGGACAAAAATAAGCTGAATAAATCAGAGGCTGACAACTGGAGAGAGGTCTGTGTGATACAGATTTGTCCAAGCCCAGGAATTTAACACAATGCAAAATCGCTGAGATTGAAAACAAGTTCTGTAGTAAGCACAAATGACTCACTGGTACCTCTTTATTACTGCCTGGTACTTGTACACAAGTTCTGCTTCCATTAGCTGCCATTTGGAGGACATTAAGTGCAAAATAACCACAAAGAACAGTATGTTAAACAAAGCTAAGAAAGTGGAAGAAAGCAATATTCTCCCCACATGTTAAGTGTAGATAATTGATAAACTCTGTGCTAGGGTGAGAATCATGTGCTGTGCCAGATGTTCTTCACAACTGGCTAAGCTGACTAGGTCTGCTGGGACTTCTAGCCCAACAACATCTGTCAGGTTACATGCTTCCCCATGTCTGGTCTATGTACACAGCTGGCACTGCCACTTTAAAATCGGGATCAAGGAACTGTGAAACAATCATATGGTGCTAACTGATCCTGCAGGGAAGGGTTGAACAAAAAATTATCCAACTGACAAAAAACAGTAGCCAAAGGCTCCAAAACAGTTACCACAGTTTACCAAGCACACCGTGAAAACAGCATTGCCTGTGCTGAGTCAAATTCAATGGCTCTGCTGGCCTGATCATCACTTGTATTGATCAAAAATGACAATCTGCCCGCATGATAGAATCCTCTTTGTTTTCAAAAATAAACTAAATACAGTACAACATGATTTCTGCTTGGTGTACAAACACTGTGGAAATTCAGACACAAACAGCACAAGTGCTGTATATTCAGCCTTAGCTGTAAACAGACAGAAATAATCTTGAAGCCACAAACATTTGGCTACTAAATTCACTTTTCCCCCAGATGATCTAACAAAAAAGCTGAAACTTACAATATGGAAGCATTACTTCTTTTACAGATTTATACCAGAAAGGCAAGTAGTACAACACAAAGTATTAGGCTGAACAAGTCTGGTCATTACACTTAAAGTTGACACATATGCCAAAATGAAGTGCCTGAGAGACTTGGAAATGGAAATAGAGCAATGTTACAGACAGCCAAAATAAAGCTGCTTCGAGTCACAGTGGAGGTATGGTGTTTCAATTATGCATGCGTCCTAAGAGTCCAGAGTGTTTTACCAATTCATTTCTCTTTCACATAAACAGATTTTATACCAGTAGCTCTGGTCTGACATGAAGCGACAGCAGAGATTGCTGAAGCAGGAAGAGGAGGTAAGCTGAAGTGGCCACCTGCCCCATTAAAGATTTCCACCTCCCCGCAGGAGAAAACTATGCCTGTGTCTACATACACACACAAATATACAGGTATCACTTTATAGGCATGTCTCAAAATAGATTTTCTGCCAGAGCTGGATTAATATTTCAAATTCCTTGGTATCAGAATCAAGTTGTCAGAAGGCTAAACAGTCCAGACACCTGGGATCTTTCCAATCCCGTCCCTCAGAGTACGTGATCACAGAACAAATACACCATGGAAAGGACAGCCACTTGTTTGTTGGCAGTCTCCCACCCAAATACTAACTAGGGCTGACCCTGCTTAGTTCCAAGATCAGATAGGATCTGGTGGCTTTAGGGTACTGAGGCCTATAAAACACCCCAAAAAGAAAGGACACATGTAATAATTGCTTTGAGAACAAAAAATTCAATTTAAAAAAACTAATTTTTAGTTCTTTTTTTTAATCATGTATTTTTACTAGCACTGAGTCCCAGGAAACATGAAACCTTCAGTGATGTTTTAATGTTGTCAATGTTAATTGTTCAACCAGATCACACATTACACTACAGGTGTAATATTGTTTTATTCCTGAATCTCTCCCAGTTCACACATAACCCCCCATAACCTGCATTCTGGATGTATACTTGTAGGTAATATCAGCAGCATCATTGAAAGGAAAGAAGCATCCAAAGGCAGAACATTCATGAAAGAAGTGAGTGAAAGGCTAAGGGTTTCAAGGGCCTCTTTTCAACTGTAAAGAAACACTTCTCCAGGGTATTTAGAAATGCAGAATAGGTATCAACACACTCCTGCACATAATTTTAGCATAATGTGCAATTTGCACTTAAGAGGACATCTTGGGGTAAGCACTCTACCAGGTCCACAAAACTGGGTTTCATAACCAGCAGTTCTGGTATACACTCCTTAATAAAACAGTCATTTTATTTAGATGATCACCAATAAATCCAAAGCACTCTAATTCAGTCAAAACAAATGTTTTGAAATAAGAAACGTGATTTTAAAAATAAAATAAAACCACAATTTTGAGGTCTTTAATCAGACTTTAGATCAACCCCCCCAGAGTCTATCCAGGAATTTCCAGTATTTTAAAAAACGTTTTAGTTTTAATTGGATTATTTTAATTGTTTTTAAAGTGTTGTTTTAGTGTGTGTGTGTGTGTGTGTTGCCTGCTGTTAAGTGTCAAGAGAAGAAGAAGAAGAAGAAAAAGAAGAAGAAGAAGAAGGCCCTCCCTCCTTTCCAACTGTCATCTTCTGGTTTGGAGGGAGTGAAAGGACAGGCCCAATGCAATCGGGACTGAAGTAGAAGGCCCTCCCTCCTTGCCAACTGTCATCTTCTGGCCTGGGAGGAAGTGAAAGGACAGGCACAATGCCATTGGGGGCCCAATCTAGATTAAGAAAAAGAGCCCTCCCTGCAGTCCATCTATCTTGGTCCAGGCCTCAGAGAGAGAGAAGAACTGCTGGACCTGATCCCCTTCCCCACCACCATTCCCTTCTCCTTTTGTGTTGTGTCTTTTTAGACTGTAAGCCTGAGGGCAGGGAACTGTCTAATTAAAATAATAATTGTAAGCCGCCCTGAGTCTCTGAGAGCCTTTAGTGCTGAAGGGCAGGGTATAAATACAGTAAATAAATAAATAAAAAAAATAAGAATGGATGCAATCTAATATCCCGAGTCTTAAGAGAGAAATGCTTTTGGTCAACAGGACAACAGATCACAGACTGCTTTAAAAAAGAACCAGGCTCACAGCTGAGAATGCTTCTAGATTCTGCTTTGTTGCTAGATGGTCAAGTGGCAGCTGTCATAAGGAACACTTTTGCTCTGCTTTGGCTGTATTTTTGTGTGTGGAGAAGGCAGATCTGGATAGTGTCACACATCCACTGGCCACATCCCAACCAAATTGCTGCAATCCATTCCACAGGGGTGTCCTTTAAAGTGTTCACAAACTTCAGACAATATAAAATATCAGAAAGTTTGACCAGGGCCTATTTTGAATGAATTTTATTTAAGGTTGTACAGCTTATGCTGATTTCAAGACTGTTTAGCTATCAATTTAAAATGCTGGTCAATACCTGAAGTCATATTTTAGTCAACCATTTTTTAAAAAATCACAGTTCGCTTTAAATCCAGAACATGCCCTAACTTAATTTTTTCTAAAAGAGCCTTCATTGAATCCAATAGATTCACTAGATCATCCACATAAGCCCTCAATTTGTGCAGTTCTTTTTTTTAATCCTCCCTCCACAAATTCTAATATCTTGTTTGATGTCTCTGCAAAAGGCTCCAATACCAAAATATAGAGCGAAGGTGAGAGGGACAACTTGGTCTAGTTCCTTTTTTTATCTCAGTCGGCATTGCTGCATTGCCACTTACCAATACCTGGCCTTTTTGAACTGATTAAACTATCTTTATAGCTCAGATAATATTTCCCAAAACTCCATTCTCTCCAGTACTTGAAATAAGTAATTCCACAAAATATTGTCAAACGCTTTTTCTGCATCCAAAAAACTCACAGCAGTTTTTTTTTTCTAATTATGATATTCCAAATACTCAATAACATTCAGGACAATTCTTACATTATTCTTTAATTGTCTTTTTGGCAAAAATCCATTCAGATCCTCATGAATCATCTGAGAGATATGTTTCCTCAGCTTCAAATATGACATCAGAAGAGGAAAATAAGTTAATTGCTCTATTTAATTTTAAAGTGGAAAAAATGGGGATTAAATATTTTGGAGTTACAATTATGAAGAACAACAGCTTATTATTTCAAAATAACTGGGATGGATAACTGAGGAACTTTCAACTGAGCTAAGTTTTAAATGGTACATGTATAAGAAATGGAAAAGGGGGGAAATCACCAAGGAGAAATTGAAACAAATAGCTAGCGCATGTAGGGGTAAAGTCAGAAAAGCAAAAGCACAGAATGAGCTCAGGCTTGCCAGAGAGGTTAAGAACAACAAAAAGGGTTTTTGGGGGGTATGTCAGTAGCAAAAGGAAGAAGAAGGAAATGGTAGGGCCACTCTGTGGAGAAGATGGCAAAATGCTAATAGAGGACAGAGAAAAGGCAGAATTACTCAACACCTTCTTTGTCTCAATGTTCTCAGAAAAGGAAAAGGGTGCTCAGCCTGAGGGAAATGGAGCAGAATATGGGAATTTCATCACAGAATAAGCAAAGAGGAAGTACAGGAATATCTGGTTAATCTAAACGAATTTAAGTCTCCAGGACCAGATGACCTACATCCAAGGGTATTAAAAGAATTGGCAAATGTAATCTCAGAGCCATTGACAATAATTGTTGAGAACTTCTGGAGAACAAGAGTGGTCCCAGCAAACTGGAAGAGAGCAAGTGTTGTCCCCATCTTCAAATAGAGAGAAAAAGAGGATCCCAACAATTATTGTCCAGTTAGTCTGACATCAATACCAGGAAGGATTCTAGATCATTAAACAGAGCATCTGTGAACATTTAGAAAGCAATTCCAGAATCAACATGGGTTTCTGAGAAACAGGTCATACTAGATTAATCTGATCTCCGTTTTTGATAAAATTACCAGCTTGGTAGACAAAGGGAATGCTGTAGATATAGCATATCTGGATTTCAGTAAAGCCTTTGACAAGGTCCACCATGATATTCTTGCAAACAAGCTAGTAAAATGTTGGCTAGACAATGCAACTGTTAGGTGGATTTATAACTGGCTGATTGGCCGAACCCAAAGGGAGCTCAACAATGGCTCCTCTTCATCCTGGAGAGAAGTGACCAGTGGGTTGCCATAGGGTTCTGTCCTGGGCCAGTGCTATTCAACACTTTTATCAATGACTTAGATGAAGGAATAGAGGGCATGCTTATCAAATTGGCAGATGACACCAAATTAGGAGGAATAGCTAAAACCCCAGTGGACAGGATCAAAATTCAAAATGACCTTAATAGATTAGAAAGCTGGGCCAAAACAAAATAAACTTCAACAGGGAGAAATGTAAGATACTGAATTTAGGTAGGAAAAAATGAAATGCATAGATATAGAATGGGGGACACCTGTCTTTGGAGACTATGTGTGAAAGGGATCTAGGAGTCCAAGTAGACCACAAGTAGGATTTGAGTCAACAGTGTGATGCAGCAGCTAAAAAGGCCAATGCTATTTTGGGCTGCATCAATAGAAGTATAGTGTCTAGTTCAAGGGAAGTAATAATGCCACTCTATTCTGCCATGGTCAGGCCTCACCTGGAATACAGTTTCCTATTCTGGGCACCACAATTCACAAAGGATGATGACAAGCTGAAGCATGTTCAAAGGAGGGCCACCAAAATGGTGAAGAGCCTGGAAACCATACCTTATGAGGAAAGACTTAAGGACCTGAGTATTTTAGCCTGGAAAAAAGACAGTTAAGAGGTGATATGATAGCCCTGCTTAAGTATTTGAAGGGGTATCACATTGAGGATGGAGCAAGCTTGTTTTGTGCTGCTCCAGAGACTAGAACACGGAACAATGCATGCAAGCTACAGGAAAAGAGATTCCACCTTAACATTAGAAGGTACTTCCTGACAGTAATGGCTGTTCGACAGTGGAACACACTCCCTTGGAGTGTGGTGGTGTCCTTCTTTGGAGGTCTTTAAGCAGAGGCTGGATGGCCATCTGTCTGTGATGCTTTGATTGCGCGTTCCTGCATGGCAGGGGGGGTTGGACTGGATGGCCCTTGTGGTCTCTTCCAACTCTATGATTCTATTCTAATGGATGGAAAGAAACTAAAAGGGAGTTGGACTGGTAGGGAAAGTTAAAGTTACCCATTTGGGGGAGAACTGCAGTAGTTTAAAGCAAATGTTTTGCCAATATTTTTATTTTCCTATTTTATTTTATTTTAAAACATTCCCCATCATAAGAAATGGAATACCTTTTATACAGTGGAAGAAAGAAATTTCCACATTTGTTTGGCAGGGAAGGAAACCTAGAATAAGGCTCAAAACTTTGTATGATGCTAAAGAAAGGGGTAGTTTGAAACTTTAATTGTATTATGAAGCCAATTGTTTTGTGTGGCTGAAGAAAGAGATTTTGCTTTAAAATGAGACTTTTGGAAATTGGTGGTCATAATTTAAGATGAAGGGCATAGTTATCTTTGATATGACAAAGTTAAGATGCAAGCTGAATTTAAAAATCATTGTATTAGAAAGGTTCTTTTACAAGTTTGGCATAAATATTTCCCCCCAAGATAACGTTAGACACTTGAGATAGTATCTAAGCCCAAATGAGTTGTCAAAAATGTCTACAAATGTTTTAAATCAATGCTGGAGTCGTCAAGATAAAGAGCACTCTATGTGAGGCTCTTATAAGAAAGCAAAAAATTATTGGTCTGAGATTTAATGTTAATTTTCAAAATCTCACCAGTAATAATTTTATTGGGCATTGTGGCTATAGAACTGATCAGAAAATATGGGACAATTTATCTGATATATGATAATAGCAGCAAGAATCTTGGAAGCAGGCTGAAGGACTGGCAATGGGAGATTCAATTGTTAAGGTTGCTGTCTTAGCCCCAGTTGCCAAACTGGTGTGGGCTTTAAATGACAAGCCCATTGAAGATTTTTTTACATATTGGAAATTGTTTATGGAGTTTTTGAGCAATAAGAAATCTAACAATGCATCAATTTGTAGCTATGCCTCCTAGTAATTTTAGTACAATTAATTAACTATCTAATTGTAACTGTAATGGTAAAATATTATATTTTCTCTCTCTTTTGCTCCCCCCCCCTTTTTTCTAAGAGTAGGGATTGGTGGGTCAGAGCCTTTTTGTGGTTTAGCTAGTTAGTTTTTAGCATATTAATCAATGTTAAGTGTTTTAGTATTATGTATTATTTTTAGTTTAGTTGACTTTGTATTGTACTTCCTGTTGTACACCGCTTTGATCTAATTTGGAAAAGCGGTATATAAATAAACATTATTATTATTATTATTATTATTATTATGTATTTTGCTTTATTTATTCTTTTTCATTTTCTCCTCTTTTTATATTTTCTTTTCTTTCTGAATGTTTATGGGCTTTGGTTTGTTTCGTTTAAATTAATATATAATTATTTTCAAAAACAATGCTGGTCAACACCTGTAAAGACCTAAACAGTTTGGTACCATGAGTGGAAGCTCTGTTCTGCATTCTGCTGGCAGCAGAGAGATGATTAGTGGTTTGGGGGAACACAACCTTCTTGGAAGCGACACCCACACTATGGCATTCTTTGAAGCAGGATGAACATTTGTCTTCATCTCTGTTGAGGCATTGGCCCCCATAAATCTATAGACTGCATAACAATTTAAAGTTTCCCCTTGTGTTTCT
Source organism: Sceloporus undulatus (assembly GCF_019175285.1). Lineage (NCBI taxonomy): Eukaryota > Metazoa > Chordata > Lepidosauria > Squamata > Phrynosomatidae > Sceloporus > Sceloporus undulatus. The sequence goes on along the minus strand of NC_056527.1, from coordinate 83,213,230 downwards.
GATGATTTGGCAGATTTACTGTTGCTATTAGTATAATCTGTGTTTAAAACATTTTTAAATGCATAGTTGAACATAGTTGAAGACTGGCTATTAGTAACTCTGTAAGACAGACTAGTGGAATATAAATGATATAAATATATGCTCTACTCAGGAAACTGAGTATGCAAAGGGATCTTGGAGCACCTTTGACAGTAAATGAAAGAAAGAAGTTGTTATCACAAGCTTTCATAGACTTGAGCCTACTTCCTCAGATGCATGACAATTATGCACAAATTGGGATTCTGCAACCAGAGCCACACATTTATGGCCATGATATCTATAATGTGGTTACTGCATCTGCCATCAGTTTTGAGATCCACTGTTCTAACATAGTGTAATACAGTGTGCCTGCACCAAGCGCAGGCTTGCCATCTGCAGTTTGAGCTTCTGCGGATGGCAAGCCCCAGCTTTCTAAATGAGCACGTGCGCATGAGGTAGCGCTAGCAGGAGCATGCACCCATTAAGAAGAATGGGACTTAAGAATAGATCCCCACGGATAGTAAGGGCGCACTGTATTACTAAATTAACAGACATAAACAAAATTGCTGTATTCATAGGCAGAGAATAAAATAACCATTTGCAGCTTGCTGTATAATAATAATAATAATAATAATAATAATAATAATAAT
>NC_056527.1:83177642-83202562 GCF_019175285.1 Sceloporus undulatus | reverse complement strand
TGCTGCTCTGGGGTATTAGCCACTCCTCCTAATTTGGTGTCATCTGCAAATATGATAAGCATGCCCTATATTCTTTCATCTAAGTCACTGATAAAGATGTTGAATAGCACTGGGCCCAGGACAGAACCCTGTAGCACCCCACTGGTCACTTCTTTCCAAGATGAAGAGGAGCCATTGCTGAGCACCCTTTGGATTCACTGGTCAACCAATTAAAATGCCACCTAACATTTGCATTGTCTAACCCACATTGTACACATTGGCAAGAATATCACGGGGGACCGTGCCAAAGGCCTTACTGAAATCAAAATATGCTATATCCACAGCATTCCCTTTATCTAGCAAGCTGGTAATTTTATCCAAAAATAAAGAGATCAGATTAGTCTGGTATGCCTTGTTTCTCTGAAACCCGTGTTGACTTTTTGTAATTATGGCATTGCCTTCTAAATGTTCACTGATTCTATGGCCTGTTACAGACTGCCAAAATAACGCTGCTTCGGGTCTCTTTGGAGGTATGCTATTTAAATGATGCATGGGTCCTAAGAGTCCGGAGGTCGCACCAAAGCCACACTCCATTCCTAAGCACTGAAGTGCAGCTTTGGTGCAGCTTCTGGATTCTTAGGATGCATGCAACATTTAAACAGCATACTTCCAAAGAGACCCGAAGCAGTTTTATTTTGGCAGTCTGTAACAGGCCCATGTTTAATGATCTGCTCTAGAATATTTACTAGTATTGATGTCAGACTAATTGAGCAATAATTGTTGGGGCTCTTTTCCCTCCTTGGGGAGGAGTCTGGGCCCTCCTTCAGTATTCTAGGACTTCCCCTGATCTCAAAATTATTACCAATGGCTCTGAGATTACATTCCCAGTTCTTTTAATACCCTTGGATGTAGTTCATCTGGTCCCGGATACTTAAATTCATTTAGATTAAACAGGTATTCTTGTACTACCTCTTTACTTATTCTGTGCTACATTGCCCCTATTGTGTCTTCTGCTACATTTTCCCTAGGTTGAGCACTGTTTTCCTTTAGTGAGAAGACTGAGGCAGATAAGGTTTTGAGTAGTTCTGCCTCTTCTCTGTCCCTTGTTAGCATTTTGCCACCTTCTCCATGCAGTGGTCCTACCATTTCCTTCAACACTAGCTGGAAGAGCTCACCTTTCCCTACCATGGCACAAATTATTCTAGAGGTGCTTCCCACATGGGAGTGTTACACAAATTCCTCTTTAAATCTGAACAATCTTACAGGCTCTCAAGGTTTTTTCTAAAGTTATCTGTTACTAAAAGTCCATCTTTAAAAACTCGTCCTCTTCTGTCAAAGCAATTCTGCATCCTGTTGTGTGTCTTCAAGTCATTTCTGAGTTAAGGCAAGCCTATCACAGGGGGTTTCTTAACAGAATTTGTTCAGAGGTGGTTTGCCCTTGCCTTCCTGAAGGAAAGTGACTTGCCAAAGGTCAACCAGTGGGTTTCCAAGACTAAGCAGGAATTCAAAGCCTGATCCCCCAAATGACTTAGTCCAAACCACTACACCACACTGGCTCTCCTAACTGCATCCATAAAAGACAATTAGGATGTGGGGTAGCTATAAAAATAGCAGCCTAATCAAACCTTAATTTACAGTCTTCACATCTAAAGCCACTTCAGAAACTGAGTTCTACTACGGCAGAAAGGCCTTCAAAATGACTTTTCCTGCACTGGCAAATCCATTTTTATTTACAATTATCTATGCTAAACTGCATTCTCCACATACTGTCCCAGTTACCTAGAAGATCCCTAAAGCCCTTTTAATCGGGCTGCAGGAATGCCTGCTATTTTCATACAGTGCTAAAAAAGGGAACTGCAACCTGACAATTAGAATACCTCAACCAATCTTGAACATCAGTCAGTATTCATCCCTTGACCCAAATTTCTGTTACAGATATGCAGCAGTAATGCAGCACTCTCTTTTGAGACTCCAGAAACGGCCAATGCTTTTTTCCAGGGAACAGAAAAAAGACCCCAACTCTTTACTCATCATCAGTATTCTTAAACAGAGATCATATGCCATAACATACATACAAAAGCTGATTTCTGAAAGAGGCAATAATTTGAAATGAAGGTGATGATATATATTCTGCATGTGGTTATTTCAAAAGGAATTAATTGTGTTTACTGTGGCTGCAAGCAAAGGTCAGTCAAGAGGTAATTTACAAGTCCCTTCTCAAGACTCAAATAAAACACCTGTTCTGTACAGTATTACACAACATGCAATTTTGAAGATGTCTGTCTCATTAGATGAGGCCATCATGCGGACCCTTCAATGAATGTAAATATCCAAAACACGTCATATAAAAATCAACTACTAGATCTATTACTGCATGTCAAATGCAGCATCCTCAATAAAGCAGGTAAGTGATAAAACCTAGTTACCCCCCCCCCCCGGTTTGATCAAATCCTCCTTTTGCAAACATCCATTTAGGCTTGCAAAAGAAGTGTCAAGGAGAGATGGATGCCTTGTCTAATATTAATGAGAGCGCTGGAAATTATACCTTAAAAACTGTTGTTGTTCTGTGCCTTCAAGTTGTTTCCAACTTATGGTGACCCTAAGGCAACCCTACCATGGGATATTCTGGGGCTGAGAGTGTGTCACTCACCCAAGGTTTCCATGGCTGAGCAGGGAATTGAACTCTTGTCTCCAGTCACAGTCCAATGCTTAAACCACTGGCTCTACCTTAAAGATTACTTCTTCAATCCCTCCTCATCAGAAAAGGCTAAACAAGAGCTAACATATAAGGAGACACATAGATGTTCTGAATGAATGAAGGCAATGCAGCCAGGATAAAACAAAAGTTCAACAGCTGTCACTGTTAATTTTGTGTCACAGTGGCAATGAGGGGGGAGGAAAGTATGTTTCTTGTGACACTGTCATCTGTTCTTTAATGTTAAAGAGACTTCCTTTCCACTGCCCCTTTATCCATTAATGTGGTTTCATTTTGTTTCGTATCAGGGAGAGGAGAATGGAAAGAGAGTTAAGATTTTCTTAATGTCTCCCAGTTTATTCAGTTTGGAGAACTGGAGGCTGATAGTAATTTTGCTACTGCTACTTGTTCTCACCATAACAGCCCAATGAAACATAGGCCTGTTACAGACTGCCAAAATAAAGCTGCTTCGAGTCTCTTTGGAGGTATGCTGTTTAAATGATGCATGCATCCTAAGAATCCGGAAGCTGCACCAAAGCTGCCCTCCAGTGCTTAGGAATGGAGTGTGGCTTTGGCGCGACCTCCGGACTCTTGGGACCCATGCGTCATTTAAATAGCATACCTCCAAAGAGACCCAAAGCAGCTTTATTTTGGCAGTCTGTAACAGGCCATATATATATATATATATATATATATATATATATATTGGTGTGCGTGAACTTTCTTCAGTCTCATTCTCCCTTTCAAAGATGGAGCAGGAATCTCTAGACGATGTGTGCAAAACAAAACCCAAACTGCATCAAAAGACATTCACCTTTATATAAGCAAAATGGGGGAACTCTGCTGCATCTGTTAGAGAAAATTACACAACATCTAGCCACTTAGTGGCAACTGCTTGGAAATGCTTATTACCCAAGGATCCCCTCTTTTATTCTTGGACAGTGGCAGGAGGGAGCAGCGCAACGGGCACAAAGGGAACGAGAAACTACTGGACCTTGTGCTGCGGAGAAAGAAGTACTGTCATTTCAACTTAACCTCCCATCCTTCAAATATTTGGATGAAGCGTGGATGGGAATAAAATATGAATACTATTTCTTCCATCCTATTTCCTCCCCATTGTTGTTGTTGTTGTGGGCCTTCAAAGTCATTTCCAATGTAGGGTGAGCATAAGGTAACTCTGTCATGGGGTTTTCTTGGCAGGTTTCTTCAAAGGAGGTTTGTCTTGGCCATCCTCTAAGGCTGAGACAGTGTGAATTGCCTAAGATCACCCTTTGGTTTTCCAGGGCCGGGTCTCCAGAGTCCTAGGTTCAAAACACACTGCAGGCATTATCCACTTAGAGACCTCTTTAACTGCCCTGGTTCAGTGCTGGGGAATCCTGGGAAGTGTAGTGTTTGTGAGACATTTAGCCTTCTCTGTGAAAGACAGAGGAGAGAGTGCTCTGGTGCCACAATAAAACTACAACTCCCAGGGTTCCCTAGCACTGAGCCCGGGCAGTTAAAGCAGCCAATAAAACTACAACTCCCAGGGTTCCCTAGCACTGAGCCTGGGCAGTTAAAGCAGTCTCAAACCGGATTATTTCCGCAGTGCGTTTTGGGCCATTGAGACAAAACACACCACAGCAAGCAACCCAGTTTTGAAACCGCCTTGACTTAATGCTAGGGAATTCTGGGAATTAGGCAATACCCTGGGATTCTGGGAGCTGGAGTCTCAAATCCCATTGTTTAAAAAGCACAGTTTAGGGACCACTGTCAGATAAAGGACGGGGCAAGTCTGTCCTTAAGGCAATGAGGGATAAGTGTCTTGGCTCAAGGCTATGGAATTCTGGGAGTTGGAGTCTGTTGTGGGGCCAACAGACTCCAACTCCCAGAATTCCATAGCCTTGAGCCAGAAAGCAATAGGCACCATTAAAATAAAATGGAGGAGAAGAAGGGAAGGGAGAGGAGTGAAATGAGGGCGCCTTTGCTCCCCAAACCCCCAAGGCATGAAAAAAGAGAGACCAGGCACAACCAACCAAGAGCTCTTTCCCTCTGAGCCAACAAACCCTGGAGCGAGGAGCATCGGTTACCTGGAAGTCCCTGTCCTCGTTGAAGCGGGAGAACCTGTCCGCCATTTTGTTTTCAGCTCGCCCCTCTCTCTCTCTGACTGCTTCGGTCTGACTGCGAAGAGGGCGGGGCTCCCCTGTGCGTCCTCTACGTGCGCGCTCCCGCGGAGGTAGAACTTCGCTTCATCCGGGCATTTGGGCTCCAGCAGGGCGTTGTTGTTGTTCATCCTTTGCAACCTCGCCCCCCCATTGCACAGGAGTTTTTGCAACTCCCCAACAGAGGAGACCCATTGCAATAAGGGGATTTACTCCTTGTGTAGAGAAAGCAAGAGTAGGCCTATTGCAATAAGGGCATTTACTCCTTGTGTAGAGAAAGCAAGAGTAGACCCATTGCAATAAGGGGATGCTGGGATTTGCAGTCCAAATACATACCACCCAGATAATTGCATGGCTGGCATTTGCTGTGCTGCTGAAGGGGATGCTGGGATTTGCAGTCCCTGCCGCCATTGTTTTATTAGTGGTTTAATGAAAATGTATTCCTGCATTTATCACGTTCCTAGGGAAACTACAAATCCCAGCATTCCACGCTGTTTAATCACAGCGTCAAACTGGATTGTTTTCCACCTGCAGCAATATACCTATTTTATTATAATTTGGGGGGATATTTTACCTGAGGGCTAGAAACTTGCAAAAACGGGTGCGCGCTTTCTGGACCATTCACGATCTCTCGATCAATCAATTTGGATTCCCCCCCCCCCCCATTTATCTGATTTGGGGCTGTTTATTTTTTCAGTCTCAAAGTTTAAGGCTGTGAGATATAGGTCTCCCTTGGTGAGGAAGAGCCAAAGGGCAGCCAGGGACCAAGGTTCGAATCCTTGCGAATTTCGAACCCATGGCAAAAAAAAAGTCCTGGCCAATCTTTAAACCTGCCTTCTTTCTCGCAGGTACTACTCCAAAGACAACGAAAGCAGATGGTTCCGCTCCCTCTTCGTCCACAAACTGGATCAGTGCAAAGACCCGGGTTTGAATCTCCTCTCCAAGAAAGAGACCAACCACCTGGACAAGATCCAGTGTAAGCCAAAGGCCGCGTTTGCGGCTTTGGCTTTGAAGATTTGATTATTCACAGGTTTGGTTAATGTCCTCTCTAGGAATCTCTAGGTCCTTCAGCACAACTCTATGGTTAATGTCCGCCAGAGGTTGCGCTGGAAGACCTAGGGAGAACATGTCTCTTGGCACTTGTAGGTCCTCCGGCACAACTCTATGGTCCACTTCCATCAAAGGTTGTGCGGAAGGACCTACAGATTCCTAGAGAGAACAGTTCTCTAGGCATTTGTAGGTCCTCCAGCATGATTCTATGGTCCATGTGTTGCGTTGCTATAAAAACAACATTTCTAGGCATTTGTAGGTCTTCCAATGCAATTCTGTGATCAATATCCAGCAGATGTTGACCATAGAGTTGCTCTGGAAGACCTAGAGGTTCCTAGAGAAATCACTACTCTAGGCATTTTTAGGCCATCCAGCGCAATTCTGTAGTCAATGTCCAGCAGATGTTGACCAAGATGGCGAGCAAGACCAGGCAGGTGAGTAGTAATGGGATTGGGGTAATCTTGGTTTAATCTTGGGTTGAGGACCCTAAGTGTCTTCCTTTGAGCAACGAAAAGGTTCAGGAACTGGTTAACCATCACAGTTAAAAGGAACCTCCAGCTCCAGGAGCAGTATAACCATTGTCTTTTATCGTTGTCGGAAAAGGCTTAGTTCCTGGTTTAGTTTAAACATCAACCTTGTTTAAACCATGGTTTGTAGCAACCTGGCTTTAACCCTGGTTTGCACCAACTTGGTTTATACCATCATTGACACCAACTTTTCTTTCCCTTTGGTAAAAAAAATGCTTAGAAATATAAATCTAGAGAGTTTATTGTATGCAAAGAACTGAACATGGCATGTAAAGGAGAGGGTAAAAAGGAAATATAGGGGGAAGGAAGGAGAGCACAGAAGGTAAAAAATTTTAAAAAGGAAGGAGAGGAGATCCACTTGTCCCCAGTCTGCAGAATCTTCTCTTATTTCTTTGTTTCTCCAGTTTTGCCATTCTGGCCTCCCTTCTGCTTCCCCAAAGTATCTGGTGGAACCCAAGGCACCTTTTCACTCATTTCTTTGCAGATTTTACTTTGGTCACTCTGGTGGGGTCCATGAGGCCTTGTTCTGCTCCTTTCATGTCAGCTACGTTCTATAAATGTATGGGGTTAGGGACGAGAGAGGAGAAAGTGTCATTTTGTTTTCTCTTCCCATGGCTCCTCTTCTGCATCCTGGAGAGAAGCGACCAGCGGGGTCCCACAGGGTTCTGTCCTGGGCCCAGTGCTATTCAACATCTTTATCAATGACTTGGAGGACAGAATTAGGGGCATACTTAGCAAATTTGCAGATGACACCAAATTAGGCGGAGTAGCTAATACCCCAGAGGAGAGGATCAGAATTCAAAATGACCCTAATACAGCGCACCTGCACCATACGCGGGCGCGCCATACGTGGCCTTGAGCATACGCGCTCAAGCCGCGGGGTGGAAGGGGCAGCGCGTCCCATTCAATTGAATGGGTGCGTGCGCCCGTTGCGCCCTGCCGCGCTGCCGCTCCACCGCGCACGAGCCCCATTGTTTCCAATGGGGCTTGAGCATAGGCGGAATCCCCCGCGTAAGGCAAGGACGGACTGTACATTAGAAAGCTGGGCCAAAGCTAACAAAATGAGCTTCAACAAGGAGAAATATAAGGGAGGGGATTAAATGCATAGATACCAGGGTTTGGGTACTGTTCTCCAACACCTCCACATGTGATGGTTCTGTGGTGGCCTCATTGGTTTCCAACATGGTCTGTATGCTAACCTCCTTGGTTTTCATTTTAGGAGTAAGTACCTCCAGTGACAGTCTTCGTACCAGCATCATTGAAGCAGACTGGTCTTGGCTCTGGATATCTAAAATGGAAGCAGAAAAAGGAAATAAAACATGGCTGCATTTGTGTGTGTGTGTGTACTGACATATGAATTAATGGATATATGCATCTATTAGTATATGTGTTTACAGTTTGTGCACAAATATGTAAATACATTCCCCTTTAAACAAATTGATATCTATGTGTGTGTGCATATGTATGAGTGAATATCTATGTATCTCTCAAGCTTTCTGTGTGTGTAGGTGTTTGTAGGTATACATGGATATATGCATACGTACTTAGCCTCACTGCCCAATGGCGCTGCTGTTACAAAACAGTTTTACCATTGTGCAGTACATTCTTTTAGAAGCCTACTGTCAAAGTTTCAGTCAATTCCCTTCATTTGTTTTGTTTTGATAGCCTTTGGAAGTGAGCGTGTCGGTCGGTTTTACAAAAATGGAAAAAGAACAGTATCGTTCGGTGAATAAATCCTATTATTATTATTATCTGCAAATTTGATAAGTGTGCCCCCAATTCTGTCATCCAAGTCATTGATAGTTGAATTACATTGGGCCCAGGACAGAACCCCACTGGATACCCCACAGGTCACTTCTCTCCAAGATGAAGAGGAGCCATTGCTGAGTACCATTTGGGTTCAGCCAGTCAACCAATTACAATTTTAGAGTACATAAGTTCACATGGGAAACACTCGTAAGTTCTGGTGTGCCCAAATGTATTGCCTAGAAGAGAATGGGTATACTTCTGTTTTACAAGGAGCTGGGGCAAGGAAATAATGCAGGTTTTCACTGTGGGGAAATTCTGTCTATGGAGAAGATCTGTTGTATGGCAGCAACACCTCTGACATCCCAAACCAACCTCTCCAACCAAAACCCCAGTGCAGTTAAACTATATTCTGTAAAATGAGGGAGAAGGCAGGTCAGATTGAATATAAAAAGTTAAGAAATTGATGTGTTACTATATAAGAAATCTTATACACAAGATTCATGTCTAACCCTGTGTTAGATTTGCTGAAGATACATCTGGAGAGCCAGCAAGGTATAGTGGTTGGATGTTGGACTACAACTCTGGAGACCAGGGTTTGAATCCCCTCTCAGCCATGAAAACCCACTTGGGTGGCCTGTGGTTCTCTCAGCTTCAGTGGAAGGCAATGGCAAGCATCCTCGGAACAAACCTTGTCATGAAGACCCAGTGATAGGATTGCCATAAGTCAGAAATTACTTGAAGGTAGACAACAACAACAATAAACATCTAGTATGCAGTAAGAGGAAGCTGTGTTTGCAAACAGAAATCCTTCTGTCTTCTCTTCTTATATACTGTATCTGTCTTCACCCTGAGAGACTAGCTATGCCAGGCTCTATGCTAATCATAGATACGAATCCTTTCAACTTTCCAGCTATGTTTCTCTGCCAGCAGAACAGCTACACTGAACTGAATGTTCAGTTCAGACCTAGGAAAATGATTCATTTGGACTACAATTCCCAGAATCCTTTAGCCAGCATGACCAACAAAAGAGGTATTCTGCTGGCATACTTTATTTAAATAGTAGTGGCAGATGGTGTTATTATGCCCATATAGCACAACTTTTGCCAAATCTGGCAAATCACCTCCCTCTGCCACAGCAGATCTCAAATAAGTCCACAGAAAGAGAAATTTTCATTTCACGCTCTTAGGTAAAATGGGTTGCCCTTACCAATTCGGACATAACAAAGTCATAGGGCCATTTTTTAAAAAAAACTGGCCAACTCTCATCCCACAACTGCGACAGAACTGTAGCCATGGGGAGGGAGTAAAAATCAAGGCATTGCTCTCCCACTAGAATTCTGCCCCCAAATGAAAAGTTCCTCCAGTCCCCCAATTTCTAGCATTGCAGAGAATGAAAAATTGAAATGCATTCACAACTAGATCGCTTACATTTGCTGTGTTTGCAGTCATTTAATACTTTTTTGGCTGCTCCTTTCCTTTGGATGTCTAAATAGTATTTCTAAGTACTCAACTGAAGTTTTTTATGTTGCCTCAACACTAAAAATTTGGGTGACAGCAGGAAAATTTAATTAGGGGGCTGAATTCTTATTGGGGGCAGTGTCCTAATTTTGGACTCTGGTGGCTGTACTCTGATCTGCAATTGCATTGTGAAAACATGAAATCTGAGGTCAGACACAGAGTTAATCTTGTTCATTTTTATCCCCTCTGAACAGCTCACATCCTGTATTTTGAAGATATTAGCACAAATGCAAGAGTCTCCAAAATCCACATCCAGGGTTTTTGTTTTGTATTACTGCTAAAATATGTCAATATAATAATAATAAAATAATAAAATATTTATTTATAACCCGCCTTTCCTCAGATCAAGGCGGGTTACAGAAAGTGCCATTACAAGATAAAAACACAGCAAATATACATTAAAATAACAAATCACCAAATCCAATCGAATGCAATCAACAATATAACAATATCCAGCTAGCTTAGAATGTACAACAACAGTAACAGTGAGGGGGAAAGAGGGGAGGCTAACAAGGGAACAATTAGGGGAAGGCTTGTTGGAACAGGAAGGTTTTTAGCTCCTTCCTGAACCGATCAAGGGAGGTAGCTGAGCGGAGCTCATCGGGAAGCGAGTTCCAGAGCTGAGGGGCCGAGATGGTAAAGGCCTTACGCGTTGTGGCATATTTTGAGTCTGGAACTCTCAGCAAATGCTTCCCGGCTGATCTGAGTGTGCGGGGCGGATTATATGGGGAGAGGCGGTTCTCCAAGTACCCTTTCACTTTCTTTTTCTGTGTGTATGCTTTGGCAAGGTGCTGTAAGTCTGCCTTTTGAAATGACAGGTGGATGTGGTTCCCTATGACAAAAAAAAACCTGTTTGGGAAAGTCTGCCCTTACTACTACCAGTAGCAACTTGGAGCACTTCTCAGCCAACAAACCTACTCATCAGGAAAAGTTCCAGATGCTTTGTTTAGTGGTAGTCTAAACCTTTCTCTGCCAGCAGATCTACGCACAAGAAACTGCTGCCATTTGTCCCTTACTGTGCTCTCCCACCATAATGTTTCCTCTGTGGCTCTTTTTCTGGTTGACTGCAAATACAGACAAAACATATGTATTGACACTAAAGGAGTGAAATAACTATTGCAAAAGCCACACTCTGATGTTTCTGTGTGTTTATGGAAAGGTATACACTTTTGTATGTGCCATACAGAGAGATACTGTATGTGTCATATTACAAGCACATCTTGTGATGACAACAAAACTTCTGGCTTTGACTTCCCAAATCACTGAGGCTTACCTGACCGGCCTCATTGTACGTGGACAACATTGGCTCTCCCAGACAGAATGATCGTTTGGAAGGGCTTCTTTGCTCTCTGTGGTAAAGAGACACAAGTCAACTAGTTCCTAGCCAGAGAAATGACCCCAGATGGTCTCTTCCCCAAGACAAAGCTGACCCCTTCATGCTTGACCTCCACCACCTAAGACACTGGGCCTAAGACATTATTATTATTATTATTATTATTATTTACAAAAAAAAGTCAAATATCTGGGAATCTGTATTACTAAGAAAAACAGCGACTTATTTGATAACAACTATAAAAAAATTTGGCAAGAAATCAAAAAGGATTTGGAAAAATGGTCTTTATTACAAATATCTTTATTAGGTAAGGTCGCTATTATTAAAATGAATGTACTCCCGAAATTATTATTTCTTTTTCAGAATTTACCAATTGTAATTAACGATAAAATTTTTAGTAATTGGAAAAAGGATATAACTAAATTTATCTGGGCGGGTAAAAAGTCAAGAATCAATTGGAAGTCATTAACAGACGTTAAAGAGAGAGGGGGATTTGGCCTCCCCGATTTTAAATTATATTATCACGCCTCTAATTTAGACTGGCTTATTGATTGGATAACTTTAGAAAAAGAAAACTTATTGAATTTGGAAGGTTTCAATAAGGTTTTTGGTTGGCATGCCTACCTGTGGTACAATAAATTAGAATGTAATAAACTATTTGAAGATCATATTGTGAGGAGGTCGCTATTTAGAATTTGGAAAATTTATAAAGGGAAAATGTATAGAACGATTCCAGATTGGGTGTCACCTCAGGAGGCTTTTTTGAGAAACACAAGATTAGAGGGTAAAGGTTGGATTAGATACAAGGAAATCTTAAAGATAGAGGGAAGTGAAAAGACTATGAAATCCAAGGAAGAGTTAGAAAAAGAAGGGATTAAATTGCAGTGGTTCCCCTACCGACAACTATGGTCCAGATTTAAGATAGATAGCAGACAATCTCGGATAGGTCCAGATGAAACTGAATTGGGAGAGATCATTAAAAACAAAGATAAGAAAGGGAGAATATCAAGACTTTATAAAATGTGTCTGAAACTGGAACTTGAAACTAACCAAATTAAGCATTGTATGATAAAATGGGCTGGGGACATAGGGCACCCGATCAATTTAGAAAAATGGGAAAAAGCGTGGAGTAAAGATATTAAATTTTCAGCCTGTGCAGACATAAGAGAGAATTTGATGAAAATGATACACCGTTGGTATCTAACCCCTTCAAGATTGGGTAAAATATATAAAAATAAAAAGGCAGAATGTTGGAAATGTAGGGCGGGAAGGCTTGGTAATTTCTTCCACATGTGGTGGCTTTGTCCCAAAATAAAAAAATTCTGGAATTTGGTAAGGAAGACTATTCAAAACATTTATAAAATTAAAATTAATCTGGAACCTGAGCTCTTTCTACTAAACATGGCTGTTAACCAAGATCTTAGGAAACATCTCAAACAAGTCCTTTGTCTGATTACCACTGCCAGGATGTCAATAGCACAATGCTGGCGGTCTGAGGAGGCTCCAACAATAGACAATTGGCTACAAAAATCCCTTAATATTATAGAAATGGATAAAATAACAATGGAATTAAAGGAAGAAGTCCAAGAAGCAAAACAAACCTGGGACTCTTTTTTTGGATTATTGTAAAAGTAGATGGCATCTCTCAAAGGTATAAAGAACTTCCTATAGAGTTGGTAATAAGAACGGTTGCAAAGGCTTAATCTCCCTTTTTTTATATATATTATGGTCTATCCCCTTTCTCTTATGTATACATATAGCTATATAAAATCATGAGATGTTTAAGTTACAAAACAGGGGCTTTCAAAACATGACTTAAAAGTTTTTGGAGATGCGGGGTTGGTCGCAATGTAAAAACAGGTATTAATAGAGGTTCGCAAAGAAGTAGAGCTATAAAAATAGATATATATCAGCTAGCAGTTGAAATTTGAAGAATTAGGGTGGGGGTGGGGGATATTTTGAATTGGGTTGTAAGTGGGTCAAGGAAAAGGATGTAAGAAGGATGTAAGATGTGTTGTTGTTTTCTGTGTATTCTTTTGTTTGTTTGTTGGTTTCTTTTTTATTTGTCGTATGGTTTTTTTTTCAATAAAGAAAATTTATATATAAAAAAAAAAAGAAAAAAAAATTATTATTATTATTATTATTATTATTATACTTTATTTATATAGCACTGTAGTTTTACACAGCACTGTACATAGAAAGACACTCACTTTCCAAAAATCCATGCTCGTTAACGCAGCAGCCACCTACAGGCCTCTTAGTTGCTCAGCAACAGCTCACAGCGTCCATTTCCTTCCTCTCTCAGGAACATAGAGCTGTGCAAAAAGGAAGAGAGAGAGACAGCAGAGCCAATGAGTTCCAGTTTCACTTTGAGCCACTGCCCCTCTGCCCCTCCATGTATCCTGGGGCTTTCTGAGCAGGTTTCTCCAGAGGGGCTTGGCCACTGCCATCCCCTGAGGCTGTTTTTGTGATTAATTACTGTGCTTTACTTATGTTCGATTTGTAACAATGAAAATACGATTCGTAACATTTGCAAAATTAAAGTTATGAGGTAGCAACAAAAATAATGTTTTGGTTGGGGGGGCACCACAACATGAGGAACTGTATTAAATGGTCACAGCATTAGAAAGGTTGGGAACCCCTGTATATAGTATTTTAAGATAGTAATCCAATAAATAGATTTGTTTTATAATCAGCATATTTAGAGAGTAATGATATCTTTGTAGCAGGCTCCTATTCCCACTGTGTCTACTTTTTCTAATTTGTGTATGAAAGAATATACATTTCATGGTTTTATTATGCGTTGATTGGTACACACCATCAAGCCAATGTAGTGTAGTGGTTTGAGCATTGTACTACTCTGGAGACCCGGGTTCAATTCCCACTCAGCCATGAAACCCACTGGGTGATCTTGGGGAAGTCACATGCACTCAGCCTCAGGGGAAGGCAATGGCAAACCTCCTCTGGACACATCTTGTTGAATGACTCCGAGAAAGGACACAGGAATAGTGGAGACAAAAAACATCAATGCAAAATTGCAATCAAAAAAAGCAACCAAGAGTTAGAAAGATACTCATGTAGATCAGCCCTAAGGCGAATGGAAAAGGAGAAGGGAAACAGTACCGAATGGAAAACCAGGGAAGAGGCATACAATGACCTTTAGGGCCTGAGAAATGACTTTTATGGGCTTGGTTGAGAGATGGATGTGTCCACAAGCCCACATGTTGGATGGCAGTGATATCTGATTATGTGTCTCTTGATCAGGGATGGCCAAAGTGCAGCATCACAATTCCAGTCCAGGGCCAATGTGGGATGGAGCTGGTGCAAATTTCTGGGGCCCAGTGGCCTACGAGGAGTTTCGGCCCCCAAAATGGTAGCAAAATGTAGATAGCTGAACCTATCTGACAACTGAAGCGATTCTCTACTTATAGACTGCAGCAGTGCCACCTTTCTGCCCATTTCCCTTCATTTCCAGTTAGATGCTTTTAGGGACATGTGTTGTGGCTAATGGAACATGTTCATTTCATTAGCACAAATTTATTTCATTTCTGTGCCGCTTTTCTCCCCAAAAGGGACCCAAGATGGCTCACAACATAAAAACACATTAAAACAATTTTTAAAAAGACAATTAAGATAATCTAATTAAAACACTACAAAGTTAAAACTTAAAGCATACAAAGGTTTAAAAACATAATCTAAAACAAAAACCCTATTTATTTAATTAATTGGCATGATTAACTTAATATGTGACCAGCACAGCACTTTTCATGAATTGTGTTGTGTAGAGGGACGGGATAAAAATAAATTTGATGATGATGATGATGATTATGATGATGTACAGATATTTAAATCCAACATGCTAGAGTAAAATGTGTTTTAGCAGGGTGTGTGTTGTTTTCCCTCAAGTAGTTTCTATCACAGGGTTTCCTTGGCAAGTTTCTTCAGAGGGGGTTTGCCTTTCTCTGAGGCTGAGAGAGTGTGGAGTTTATCACACGGGAGGAATTTCTCTTAATTTCAAATGAAAAGAAAGTGGGGCCAGAATGCATTCATGTGAATTCGCTAGTTCAGCAAATTTAAGTGAATTCGAATTGCATTCAAACTGACTTCCCATTGCTCGAAAATAGCTTGCCATTGCCTGAAATTGCATGTGATCACCTCACACAATAACATGAAACCCCATGATTGCATTTGGACTGACTTCCCATTGCCCAAAATTGCATGTGATCACCTCTCACGCAATAATGTTAAACCCCATGATTGCGTTTGGATTGCCATTGGGTTATACTTCCAATTTCCCTTGTCTGATAATGTCCTGTGACTTGCTCCAGGTTACCCAGTGGGCTTTCATGGCTAAAGTATATTGGTGTGTAAAATGTTGCCATCTGCCAGTTGTGAAGAGTAACTACTTTTATCATGTACAGTATGCAACTCTAGAATTTTTTCACCCTGAAAAGTCAGGCATTGATCACTGATAGGAACTTTAGGCTGCATCCACACTGCAGAAATAATGCAGTTTGATGCTTTAATTGCCATAGCTCCATCCTATAGAATCCTGGGATCTGTAGTTTGTTACGACACCAGAGTTCAATGACAGAGAAGGGTAAATGTCTCACAAAACTACAAACCCCAGAATTCCATAGCATTGAGCCATGACAGTTTAAGTGTTGTCAAACTGCATTATTTCTGCAGTACAGAGGCAGCCTTCATTTTATGGCTGTTATACACTGCTTTAAAATCTCTGGATGAAAGTGGTTTGTAGTCATAAATATGTTTGCAATAGTGGTGCACATTTTCATAAAAGCAGATTTACTTCATATATAATATAAATTAATGCATTTTTTCCACAATATGGATTTTTTAAGAAATGTCTTACAGTTAACATAAGTATCCTTCCATTTGTCTGTAAATTATAATAATGCATTATTATAATTTTCAGACAAATGGAAGGATAGTTATGTTGACTGTAAGACAAATTGAAAAATCCATATTGTGGTAAAAATGCACAGAATTATGTGAGGTATCCTCTTCAAGCACACATGGCTTTTTATCACACAGAGAAGTCTGTTTTTCAAGCAAGGGAAGGGATGAGGAGGAAAAGTGATAATGTTAGACTCACATATATAGTCAGTCTACAGACCAGACCATCTCACAGCAATACAAGATTCTGAAAGCAGTCTTCTGGGGCCACTCCTCTGTTGTTTACCAGCTGTCTGGGAACAAAGGCAATAAAAAGATAATAAAATTCAGCTGTTATTTTTAAAATACAAGGCTTTCCTTTTAGAAAACCAAACCTGTTTCTGTCCAGTGCAAGACTCAAGGGCCCCTTTGTAGAAAGTGAGAAGTGGATTCCTGAAAAAGTTTCTGTATTGTTTAACTGGAGATCTATTAGGAACCGGATCAGGCAATTTATAACAGGAGCCAAACTCTGGGTCTTTTTACAATCAGTTGTAAGGAATACATTTTGAGAAAACAGAGTCCCAGTTTAGGGTGTTACAAATTCCCTTTAGTGTAACCTTCCATTGCTGAGTGGATATGTGTGGTTTTCTTCAAGCCATATGCAGAAGCTATGTTTAGCCATAAGACAATTTCTAGCGTCTTTACTGTAGTAGCATTTTTATTTGGCCAACCAAGAAGGCACAGAATTCCTTGTGCAAACTTTTGAAATAGACTCTTTTCTTTGTCAGAGAAGAAGATAAAACTGAGGTATATGATACTGCATATGTGGACTGACATATTTCCATCTGAGCAAAGTGTAACTCACAACAACACATACATTATGATGCAAGATTACATGAAAGTGGTTCAGAAAATTATTGAAAACGTAAGGGCAGCTTTGAAAAGTAATATAACTTTAACTTTAAAATATTTTATTTATAATATATATGAGGAATGAGGTATGAGGAAAGGAATAAAAGCAGTCATGCTTAAAACAATAGAACAAGTTAGTAATGACTAATCTGTCACAATCAATGATTCTCTTTTAAATAAGGCTAAGTTGGGATCCAGTATGTCTACATTAGCATATAATATTGTACCAATCAATTAAAATGTGAACATTTTAAAAAAGTGATACAGTAATTCCTTTTATTTCTAATGGCATCACTACCTTTGGTGACAGACAGATGTCCTGCCCTCTCCTACTACTTGCACCTCCCTCTTAACCTTCCTTAATAATTGTTCCAAGTATGTATTGTTTTCTGCTAGTAGTATGGTGTCATTTGCATTTCTTAAATTTTTGATAATCCTTCCTACTATCTTTACTCTGCCTTCTTCCGTGCCCAACTCTGCTCTTTGTATGATATTTTCTGCATACAACTTGAACAGATATGGTGAAAGGGTGCAGCCTTGACTGAGCCCTTTGCCAATTGGGAACCGATCTGTTTCTCCAGATTCTCTTCTTGTCCTAAGTACAGATTTCTGATCAGGACTATCAAATGTAGTGGGAGTCCCATGACCTTTCGAGTCATCCATAACTTTTCATGATCTATGCATTTAAATGCTTTGCTATAATCTGTAAAGCACATGCTGATTTTCCCCCTGGCTGCATAGCTATCCCCTCATCTCCTTAGAAGCCAGGAAGATTAAGCTGAGGCTGTCATATTTTGGTCATATCATAAGAAGGCAGGACTCACTGGAAGAGACAATAATGCTAGGAAAGGTGGAGGGGTGTAGAAAGAGAGGAAGACCACTATGCTATCTGGATGGACTCTATAAAGGAGGTCATGGGTCTGAATTTACAGGAAACCTAAGCAGAGTAGAGCAGGAGGAGGGGGTTGGAGATGTTTCATCCACAGGGTCTTCATGAGTTGGGAAACAACAAGGTAAAACACTCCAATTGCAGTCTCAATTTTAAAAAAATATATGTTGACAAATTTCTATTGTACTGTATATATTCTGATAGGTAGCTCAATAGTGCCCTCTAGAGTGTCTGGTTAGTTGGTGTTACACTAGGAAACTTAAATAGGCCAGTCTTTCCTTTTCTTTGGCACCAGATCCCATCTGATCTTAGAAGCTAAGCATGGTTAGCTGTGGTTAGTACTTGGATGGGAGTCTGCCAAGGAATACCAGGTGCTTTGGGCCATATTTCAGAGTTAGCAGCTGGCAAAAGTATCCCTTGACTGAGAAAACCCTATGAAATTCATGGGGTCACCATAAGTCAACAGGTAACTTAAAGGCACATAGACACACATGCCTTCCAAACTTAAAATTATTTTACACAATTGTATGTTTAGTTAGAACCTGGCATCTCTTAATATAATTCAAGGGTAAGATCTTTGCAATTCTAGACATCTAAGTAATTTTCTGATGTCTAGAGTACTGTCATCAGTGTTCTTCAGGTTTTTAAAAAGTTTTATCAGGCTCCATGTCTTTGAAGAAGCTCCGTGTCTCTGCATTTTGAGGAAGAAAATTCAGAGTGATTTTCTTTTAATTTCTTTATCCAAGAGTAGGGTTGAAGAGAGGGGACTTTAGCAATATGAAATGAAATAAGATTTATTATGGTCAATGACCTGCAAAAAAACAATTCAATACAGTACAATATTATACAATGTCCATTAGAAAAAAAACAATGCAAGCATACCATATGAATACAAAAAGGAATATAGCTTTGAGATGCCTCGAACAAGCTGTTTTTATTATATCAGGTGGCATAGAAATACCATGTTGTTATTACTTGCCCTCATGCTGACTACAATTTCTATGATCCTATCTTAGGGGAAGGAAGATTTATTGATAGGCTTGCCATTTAGCAGAAAGAGTGTGACTTGCCCTAGATCACACAGTGGGTTTCCACAGCTAGCCAGGAATTTGAACCTAGGTTTCCTGAAGTCCTAGTCAAATACTCAAACCACTACACCACATTAGCCTTCCATAAATTCCAGAAATTATTTGCCTCATAAAGGAGGGCTCTCATTTCTTCCTCCTAGATGTGTAAAGAAAGAAAGAATAGAAAACAACTCACTGGAATGATGCAGTGGGCAAAATATGGATCTCCACATTTTCCAGATTGTAACTTCCATGACTCCTAGCCTTCATAGTCAGTGGCGAGGGAAGATATGAGTTGCAATTCTACAACATCTGGA
This sequence comes from Sceloporus undulatus, assembly GCF_019175285.1. Classification (NCBI taxonomy): domain Eukaryota; kingdom Metazoa; phylum Chordata; class Lepidosauria; order Squamata; family Phrynosomatidae; genus Sceloporus; species Sceloporus undulatus. Next base: position 83,183,492 of record NC_056527.1, on the reverse strand, counting down.
AGGTTGCACTTTGATCATTCCTGCTTCCGTGTAGAAGAATATACATCTTTTCCCCCAACTTATGTTAATTTCCCTAAACAGACATTGTAGACCATATCTGACAATTGTCACTATGGGTATTTATTAACAAACAAATAGTATGCATTTATGCAAAAGCGCACAACTGTTGTAACAGATTGAAGTATACCACAATATTGCAGTCACTAAACTTAATAAAGGTCAGAATGAAAGTTAAATTGCCTAGTAAAAACACCAACAAGGAGAGCAACAAAGTTTCCTGCCAAATAATGAGTAACAAAGGATTTTGACAGTTGAGGTTAGAAGCACAGTACCGGCAGACCTGTTAACATTGGACAGTGAAACTCAGTTTTTACTACAGTATATCTTTTTAATTCCAACCAGCGCTAGCTCCTTTCTTCCTTGTCCTCTGTCCACCTGGCACCTCATTATCCAGATATATATGCTACCTTAAATTTGTTCTGCCAGCCCTGAGTTTTTTCAAATCAAATTGTTTGGCTTAACCAACAAAAATTGATATTTTTTCACCAAGCAACCTCTTCTGGGCTTTTCTGTCATCTACTGGGTAATATAATGTATAATTTTGTCCTTCAAAAGTCAACCCAGATCTCATTTTTTAATCACTTTCTGAAATTAACCACCAGAGGGCTATATTCACCTATTTTGTGGGGGAAATGTACACGTCTGCATAGCCCCTTGTTGTTTCAAACGCAGATGATGTAGTAAAAATGTAGGCTCCATAAAACCATCTCTTTTTTAGTTTGTAGAAGCAAGGTGGCGTGATTGTCTGGTGTACAAAAATGGTGAGGTGTACAAAAATGGTGCACAGATTTTGAGGTACAACAAAGTCAGTATAAGAAGGAAATTAATCTGACCCATAAGTGCTATGTATTGGGAAATTTGTCTTCTGTCCCATTGAAGGGAAAAGGAGCTACACATGAGCATGGGAAATTTCCCAGTGCCTGTTTCTATATTAATCAAAGAATTGTATGTGCAGGGCATTTCAAATTCCATCATGAGATCCACAATGTTTTTGGCCAGCCCTGTTAGTCTGAAGCATGATGGGGAAAGGAAGCCTTAGTCTTCTGTTTTGTGAACTACAACTCCTACAATTCCTTACCTTTGGCCAGGCCTGGTCTTCTGGGAGCAGATGATTAAAATATCTGGAAAGCCAAAGATTCACAACCATTGGTGAATTCACCAGTAGTTGTACGATTCCTTTTCCACAGATCTACCTTGAGGGTTACTGCAAAAGTGCCAAAAGCAGAAAAAGAGTGAAATGGCTTGTGAAATAAACAGGAAATGTATGACCTTTTAGATGTGGCTGCACTGCAACTCCCATCATCCCTCCACACTGGCTATGCTACTAGCACTAATGGAAGCTGCAGCCCAGCAACATCTGGAAGACCTGATATCCCCCCCCCCCTTGTTGAAGGGATCTCTTTCACCCTCAGAGGAATACAAAGGCAAACCCTCACAGAGGAAGACAAAGAAAGGCAAAGAAATCTTGCCAAGCAAATCTGTCATAGGTTCGTCTTAAGGTTGCCATACATCAGAAATGACTTGGATGCACACAACAGCAACAGCAATAACAAGATAACACACTGGCTGCGTGGTGGAAGGACTGACTGCTTATTTCACTGCAAGTCAAACGGCATCTATTTTGCCACCTCCATTGATCTCTGCAAAGCAAAATTGTGTTGGCCGACAAAAAGAGGACATAGATTTTTCAGTTCATGTTGCCAGTCATCTTGGAAGCCTTTATGCTGAAAACCAAGTTATAGCTTTTAAAAATAAATAGATAGATAGATAGATAGATAGATAGATAGATAGATAGATAGATAGATAGATAGATAGATAGATAGATAGTTGGGGGAAGCCAATGTTCTTTAGTTGTTGTTGGACTCCTATAGCCCCGGCCCATATGGCCAGTGGTGATAGAAAATGACAATAGCAGTTAATTAATATCTGGACAGCAAGAGGTTTCCCATTCCTGAACTAGGTGACTTTCAGAGCAATCCCATATGTATCTGCAAGGACATATGAGAAGCAAAAGTAAAAGGTGACAAAACAGTGTCAGAACCCTGAATGAAACTGTTCAATGACTTGTGCAGAGGGACAAGGAGGACTACTATAATAATCAATGTAAAGAAATAGGCAGAATAGGGAGAAATGAAATTGTTTCCCGCTGGCAAGGTGGTCAGGCAAGGCTGCATTTTATAACCCTATCTGTTTAACTTGTATGCTGAAAGCAGGATTGTATACGTAAAAGCAGGATTAGACTCAGAGAGATGAGGCATGAAAACTGGAGGATGGGACATCAAGGATTTAACATATGCAGATGACACCATACTACTAGCAGAAAAGAGCAAACAGCAAACACTTGGAACTATTACTGAAGATGGTTAAAGAATAATGTACAAAGGCAGGTTTGCAGGTTTTGGAGTTTAAGAAAACAAAAATAATGAACACGGTTGATTTACATAACTTTAAATTAGATAATGAAGACATTGAATTGTTCAAGATTTAATCAGAATGGAGACTGCAGTCAAGAAATCAAAAGAAGATTAGGACTTGGAAGGGCAGCTATGAAGGAACTAGACAAGATGCTGAAGTGACAGGACTCACTAGAAAAGACAATAATGCTTGGTAAGGAAGTAGGAAAAGAGGAAGACTGCATTACAGATGGATAGACTCAATCAAGGAAACCACAGCCCTGAATCTGCCAGACCTGAGAATGGTTGTTTGATGATAGGGTGACATGGAGGTTTCTCATTCATGGGGTCACCATATGACTTAAGGGCAGTTAGCAACAAAGATGGTTGGTTTTGTTGCAAGAGATTAAAGTGACTATCACACCACCACCGTGATCATATTGCTGTTTATATAAAAGTGTGTTAATTAGTTTGTTTATTAAGCTATGACATCCATTTAAAAATAATCAGCAGAGATTCTGAACAAGAAGCAAACTTCAAAATACAGTAGGCATATACAGAGATGAAGAAAACATCCACCAGTGATTTCTGCCTGCTGAGCTCCTGGTCATTAAAAAAGTGGCAAGTTAAGCCGCTTGTCCAGAGCCTGGTTATCCTAGCTAAAGACATAGCCAAAAAAAATGTTTACATAACCATCAAGGGATCTCATAAATCAGCTTAGAAACTCAAGGCAGGTATCTTCCTTCCTTCCCCATTTTCCCTGCACAGAAGTGGTGGGGCACTTATTGTTTATTGTGGTAGAAACAGATCAGACATCCTTCTTTCTACATGCATTTATGTTATAGAGATATAACATTTCCACACTGTTCTTACCAGTGAAATTAAAATGTGGAAGATGGCCACATTTGGGGGGGGGGGGCACCTACAAGGTACCCAAGTAACCTCACTTACAAGGTGAACAATAACATCCCTCCGACAAAGTTCTGTATACTCCCCCCCTCCTTAACACTCTGAGCAATCTAGTCTTGGTGAGTTCCACAGCTTTCCCCTTAGTTTTTCTACCCTGCAATGCTATACATCAGAGTTGAGAGAACATATGGTCCTCCAGATGCTGTTGGACTCCAAATGCCATCAGGCCTAGCCATCATAACCACTGGTGATAGTTGATGGGAGTTACATTTCTTCAATATCTGGAAGGCTCACATTGCATCTCTGCTGTGCATCAACCTTCTGGTACCTTTCAGACAGGGATGTAGCTAGGATTTTAGGAAGGGGGGTCCAGACTAAGTGCCACCATTATAATGGGGCTTGAGTGCAGCAGCGCAGCAACACACACCATTCATTTTTCTAATGCAAGGTGGGGGTCCGGACCCCAAGAACCCCCCCCCCATTGGCTATGTCCCTGTTTCAGATGTGTGGGACCAACTCCCATCATCCTCAGTCATACATGTTTGTGTGTACGTACCTTCAAGTCACCTGTTGACTTATAGCCACCTTGTTAATTTCATAGAGTTAATTTCACAGCAAGTGGTTTTGTCAGTTCCTTCTGATATATGGCAATGTTGGATCACAGCTAGCATCCTTCACTATTTATAGCATTCACTAGGACTGGTAGTAATTGTAGTCTATTAACACTTGGGAGGCCAGCACCAGCAACTCATCCTCTGAGGGGGCACCTCACCCAGCAAAGGTTGAGCTGAGCTTCCCCACTGGCTTTAACCACCAGCTGCCCTAGCCATACATTCCCTGCTTCTGCTGTAATAACCAAGAATTTGACTTACTCACTAAGAAGCTGTTGGCTTGAATCTAAGAGGCTGTACAGACCGGCAGTAAGTACCGCCTTGAGAGTGGCGTGGGGCCGTGGCATTTGGACAACACATGCCCCAACACCAATCCCAAGCTGGCATCATGCTGCCCACCTGACCACACAGAGAGCAGCATTATGGCGCTTCTTTGGCACGGTGTTCACATGCCGCACGCCAAAAGGAGCACAGAAAGTATGGTCTTGAGTATGATCATCAAGACCATACTACATGTTATGGGGAATGCCTACTCCCTGCAATGAGTGCTTTAATCAGACCTGCATATTATTTATGTTTACCTTTGACTGACTGATCCGCAGCTGAGGGCAAACACAGAATATGTCAGACAGATGTTTCACTACTTCAGGGAGCAGCTTCATTTAATATGTGGCCCAAACTGGAGAGGAGTTGATGGCCGCTCACTCCTGCTGCCAAGAGGGAAAGGGCAGCCAAGGTGGCAAGGCTACCTTGCTTCCTTGCAGCCATTGTCACTCAGCTGCTCACCTGGGCAATTAACAGAGCCAACTGCTAGCAGCTACTACTGCTAAGAGAAGGCTACTATGGCTTCGCTTGGGCTTAGACAAATGCTTTACATCTCTATAGAATTGTGTGTTTAGGGGAGATTTAAACGGACATAGTGAAGGTTAGGAGCAGACTATCTGGTTCCTCCATGACCCATAAGGACTAGGTGACTAGGAGTAGCAGTTAGTGACAATCCACAATGGTGGCAGTGGCAGGCAAACAATCCAAGCAAAGCACCTGCTTATTGGCCCCTTTGGCAGAGGAGGCATTGCCACTGCAGTCTATGGTGAGAGAAGCCAGCATCTGTGGCTGGCATCGTCAGGGAGAAGCTCTTCTAGCAGAACATGGCCACAGAGCCCCAAACACCCATTAGAGTAGAAAGCTCCACTAGAGGTCGCTGCGACCAGGCCTTCTTCGCCTCAGACAGCACGCCATAAGCCCCCCTCCTTGGCGCTGCCTTGGCGGGCCTCCCTCCCTCCTTCTTTCCCCGAAGGCCTCCTCCTCCTCCTCCTCCTCCTCCTCTTGCTGCTGCTCCTAATCCCTCGCTCCTCGCAGCGGGAGGCCCTAAGCTGCCTTTTCAGGCCCTTTCCTCGGCGCGCTCTGGCTCTCTGCGCTTTCAATGCCTCTCCCTGGCAGGAGACGTGTCGGACAAGTGGAGGGATCCGTCCCCCGCCAGCAAGGTCAAGGTGCGCTTAAAGGCAGCTCCTTCCTCCTCGTCGCCGCCGACGTCGGCTTCTTCTTTCCATCCTAGGCCAGTGGGCCACGCAAGGAGCAGGAGCAGCAGGAGGAGGAAGGCCCCAAACAACAAGGCCTCCGTTTGTTCCCACCAAGCACCACGCCATTTTCTAGGCTCAGCCCCCCTCAGTTTCCTCAGTCTCACACACAAACGCCTCCTTGGGCCTCGTTGTGGGCCTTCGTGTCGCTTCCGACTTCTGTGGAGAACCTCCCTCAGGAGAACCTATAATAATAATAACTCCCTCAGGAGAACCTATAATAATAATAACAATAGCAACTCCCTCAGGAGAAACTATAATAATAATAATAATAACAACAACTCCCTCAGGAGAACCTAT
>NC_056527.1:83091835-83177632 GCF_019175285.1 Sceloporus undulatus | reverse complement strand
AATAATAATAATAACAACTCCCTCAGGAGAACCTATAATAATAATAATAACAACTCCCTCAGGAGAACCTATAATAATAATAACAATAGCAACTCCCTCAGGAGAACCTATAATAATAACAACAACAACAACAACTCCCTCAGGAGAATCTATAATAATAATAACAACAACAACTCCCTCAGGAGAACCTATAATAATAATAACTACTCTCTCAGGAGAACCAATAATAATAATAACTCAGGAGAACCTATAATAATAACTTGTTAATGTGTTAATAATGTATTAAAACATTATAATTTTAGACATCTATGGTGACCCTCAGGAGAACCAATTATTATTATTATTATTATTTATTAATATGTTAATAATGTATTAAAACATTAACATTTTAAACATCTATGGCGGCCTCCCCCCCCCTCAGGCAAACCTATCATTATTATTATAGGTTCGCTTGAGAGAGGGTCGTCATAGAAGTCTAAAATATTAATGTTTTATTATTATTATTATTATTATTATGTTAGAATATTATTACAATTTTTGTAATTACAGTCAGCCCTTCTTATACACTGATTTTTTATACACGGATTCAAGCATCCACAGTTTGAAAATGTTCCCCAAAAAGTATAAATTTCAAATATCAAACCTTGATTTTCCATTTTTTATAAGGGACACCATTTTCCTATATCTTTATATTTAATGGGACTTGAGCTTCCACGGATTTTGTTATCCATGGGGGATCTTGGAACCAAACCCCAGCGGAGAACAAGGGTCCACTGTATTATAATTATTATATTATTCTTAGTTTAAATTTATTACTATTATTATTATTATTATTATTATTATTATTATTATTATTATTTATACCCCACCTCTCCATTAAGATCGAGGCAGCTAACAACATTCAAACATTAAAATACAATAACATAACAATGTCCCAAAAACCCACCATAACCAATAAATCATAATTATAGGGTTTCCTTGGCAAGTTTTCTTCATAAGGCTGAGAGAGTGGGACTTTGCCCAGGGTCACCCCAGTGGGTTCACATGATGGGATTTGAACCCTGGTCTATGGAGTCGCAGGGTTTGTTTTTTTCTTGGCAAGGAGGGGTTTTGCCATGGCTGTCCTCTGAGGCTGAGAGAGTGTGACTGCCCACGTGGGTTTTCATGCTTGAGCAGGGATTTGAACCCTGGTCTCTGGAGTCACAGGGTTATTTCTCGGCATGTTGTCTTCAGAGAGGTTTTGCCACGGCCATCCTCTGAGGCTGAGAGAGTGTGACTTTGCCCAAAGTCACCCAGTGAGTTGACATGGCCAAGCCAGGATTTAAACCTTGGGCTCCAGAGTCGTCATGCGACAAACACCCAAACCACTACAGCCCAAAACATATTGAAAAAATAATCCAGTTTGAGATTGCACAAATGCACAAAAAAGTGCCCCAAATGATGTGACAGAGCCAGCATGGCATAGGTCCAAAACACACTGCAGACACAATCCAGTTTGAGACTGCTTTAGCTGCCCTGGCTCAAGCAATGCTAATTAATTCTGGGAACTGTAGTTTTGTGAGACATTTAGCCTTCTCTGTCAGAGAATTGCTGCCACAATAATCTACAGCTGCAATAAACTGCAGTGTGTTTTGGACCTATGCCATGCTGGCTCTGTCACATTTGGAAAGGATCCAGGGCTCCTCCTGGCACCCAAATGGGCCACGAACAGAGTGACCAGAGGTCCTCCTTTTCCAGGACATGTATCCTCCACTTCAGCCTTCTGTTCAGGGGGAATTCCCATTTGGAGCATGACCAATTTTATTTATTGATTGATTTCATTTGTATGCCGCCTTTCTCCCAGAAGGGAACCAAGGCAGCTCACAGATTAATATATAAAGCCACATAAAATTTTATATTTTTACAGGGGTTTGGTTCCAGGACCCTCCGCGGATAACAAAATCCATGGATGCTCAAGTCCCATTAAATACAATAACAATAAAATGGTGTCCCTTATATAAAATGGAAAATCAGAGTTTGCTATTTGGGATTTTTACCTTTTTGGAATATTTTCAAGCCGTGGATGCTTGACTCTGTGGATAAAAAAATGTGTGGATAAGGTGCACTGACTATATTAGTGCTTCTAGCATTTATTTCGTATTGGCTTATATTTTTTGTGAATGGCCTCCATTTTATGGTGCTTTGTCCTCCTTTGCAGCTATGACATCTGCTCACCTTGGCTACAAAGAGGTCTCCCCACAGCATCAGGGCCATCATTCTCTAGGAGGATTTTCCCTGCTCCCCACTGTCTTGCTGCGGCAGTGATGGTGGTCACCCTGACCTCTCTTTTTGCCAGTGGCATGGTGGTTTGACAACTCTACAGACCAGGATTTGAATCCTGGCTCAACCATGTAAAACCATTGAGTGGTCACACTCTCTTAGCTTCAGGGGATGCCAATGGCAAACCCCATCTGAAGAAATCTTGCCAAGAAAACCCCATGATATAGGTTTGCTTTAGGGTTGCCATAAGTCGGAAACAACTTGAAGGCACACAGCAGCAACAACTGTGTATACATTCTGCCTCCATATCCACTGATTCTTTATCCACAGATTCAACCATCCATGGTGTTAATATATATATATATATAATGCCAAAAAAGCAAGCCTTCATTTTGCCATTATATAAATGGTTATAAGGGACACCATTTTGCTACACCATTGTAGCTTTTACATTTACATGAAATGTAGCGATACATTCACCATTGTATTTAATGGGACTTGAACATCCACTGATTTTGGTATTCATGGGGGTGGGTGGGTGAGTCCTGGAACAAAACCCCAGCCCTCTATCTATCTATCTATCTATCTATCTATCTATCTATCTATCTATCTATCTATCTATCTATCCACACACACTGGTAGCATTTCCTGGCACAGAGACAGTATGGATTCAGGTGCAGGAAGCAACTGTTAAAAGGCACCACAACTTCGGCCTTGTAGGAAGAAAGTGAGGTAGTAGCAACACCACTATAGCAAAGGGTATGTTGTGACACGTTTAGTGGCATACGGATAGAAGGAAGGATGGCTAGGATAGCCCATCCTTTCCACATCTGAACACTAAAGTGATCAACGTCCAAGCCATTGTATTCCCTATCACCATGTACGGATGTGAGAGCTGGACAGCGACGAAAATAGAAAGTGAATCAACTTATTTGAGATGTGGTGCTGGAGAAGAGTGTTGAGGATACTGCGGATGGCCAAGAAGACAAATAAATGGGTCCTTGAACAGATCAAACCTGAAATCTCCCTGGAAGCCAAGATGATTAAATTGAGGCTGTTGTACCTTGGCCACATCACGAGACAAAATGAATAATTAGAAAAGACAATGAATGATGCTAGGAAAAATAGGGGGCAGGAGAAAGAGAAGAAGACTGCACACCAGATGGATAAACTCAGTCAGAGGCCATGGGCCAGAGCTTGCAGGATCTGAGCAGGGAGGCTGAGGGCAGGGAGTCTTTTGGAGATGCCTCTCCCAGTTGATAATTGACTCAGGAGCAATTAACAATAACATCTACCCTCAAGGACTTTTTGTAGCCCTCTCTTAAAGATTATTCTTACCTTTTGCTATGAAGCGCAAGGACACAACCCATGGTCAGTTCTGCAGCACTCTTAAGGTGTTGCCATACTCCAGAATTAAAGCAATTTGATGCCATTTTAACTTCCATGACTCTATCCTACAGAATCCTGCGATTTGTAGTTTGATGAGGCACCAGAGCTCTCTGACAGACCAGGGTGAATACCTCACCAAACTACAAACCCCAGGATTACACAGACTGGAGCCATGACAGTTAAAGTGGTGACAAATTGCTTTATTTCTGCAGTGTGGAAGATCCCTTAGTCTCACAAAACCTCTGCAAACTATCTTGACTGAAACAGACAGCTGCTCATAAGAGCTGCCCTCCCAACTAATAATCCTTGGTGGGTTTGCCATGTTACCAAAATAAGAAAACAACATTGTTGTTGTTGTATCAATGTATTATTTTTTCCAGATGGGAAACTGGAAATAAGTCTCTTGCAACAAAACAACAACAGCGAATTTTGTGGCACCTTAAAGGCATAAGCTTTCTGGCCATAATAAAATCTGTTGGTGTTTAAGGTGCCACAAAATGTATTGTTGCAGCTACTGAAATTCTCCAAAGGTTTGCTAGTTTGTTTCCATGACTGACTAAAGAATTAAAAATACTACAGCTTTCAAGCATGAACATAAGCACCAAGACCAACATATATATTATCAGCCTTCCAAATGTGGAGGGATGGACTCCTATGACCATGTCAGCTAAGGGTGCTAAGAGATGACGTCAACACATTTGGAGGGCATCAGCCTTGAAAAGACTATATATATTGAGTGAAACTATGCATTTGATTTAATGGCCTGCATGGGGTGGCCCGAAGGAAAAATCCCATGTTATCATTTTGCCTCCTTCCCTCCCTCTTCCTGTTGTCATGTCCAGTAAAGCAAAATTTATATTATGACATCACCCCATCCCACAATGACATCATATCCATATTTGTTTTACTAAACATGTGCCAAAGAGACAAGCAGAGGCGACACAGGGCTCTTATTTTCAGGAGCTGCTTTGCTTTTTTCTTTTCCTTTTTAGCAAATATCTATTACGGATATATATGCACACATTTGACAACAGATGTCAGTGTGTCGTTGACCAAATATGCACTGACTCTCATTTTTAATACTTACATTTAGTGTCTGTGTAGACACTATAATCCTCCTCTATTGCATGTCCTCTATTGCATAACCCAAGTCATTAATAAAGGAGTTTAATAGCATTGCACACAAGACAGAACCCTGGGGCACCCCACTATTCACTTCTCTCCAGAATGAGGAGCCATTGGTGAGCAACCTTTGGGAACCTGATAGCTTCAGTTTAGTCATCTTGACTTCCAGTGAGACTTCAGCCTGATTTGCGCTAAAATCCATTAATTTGTCTTATTGGTGGTCTGTGTTAACTGCAGAACTCTTCTTCAGCACCATGTTTAAACATGAGTGATCTTGTAGCACCTTTGAGACTAACTGAAATAAGAATTTGGCAGCATGAGCTTTTGTAGACTTAAGTCTACTTCCTCAGATGCATTTGAAATGCATCTAAGGCAGCAGACTTAAGACTACGAAAGCTCATGCTGCCAAATTCTTTCTTTGTTAGTCTCGAAGGTGCTACAAGATCTCTCTGCATACTGATTCCACAGATTAACACAGATATATCTTTGAATTTTTACATTTAAAATGACGTTGAAAAATATGGCCTTCTAGAATTATTTAAGCTTGTGTCGTGAGAGATTCTCGTTTTGGGGCTGGTGGGGTGCAACAGAAGAAAAGCAACAAAGAATATGTGAGTGGATAGCAGTCATCATCTTTAACTAGCCCTGTTTTGTTTCTCAAGTTACTCAAAACCTAGAGTAAATGTCCTGTAGTCCACAAAAGCTTATATCAAATAAATTTTGTTAGCCTCTACAGTGCCACAATATTTTTTATTATTATTTTGGTGTAAGTATTGTTATACCAGATAATATTTTCTATCACATAGTCATTCCTTTGTTATGGAACTTGCTTGTTAATGGCTCACAATGACTGGTGGATGTTTCCTGTGTAGGAAGTAATATGCAGGAAATGGTTGGAGATTTCTCTTGAGCATTTTAAATACCATTGCTATCATTCTGAATGATACCTAAGCTCTTCTCTCAGTTATGGGTGTGTGTAGGTGTGTTCATGTAAGTAAAGAATTAAAAAAGAAGCAGGGAAGAAGGAACAGGACTGTCTGAGTTGATGAAGGTTGATGATCTAAAATACTTGGACTTGTAGTCTAAGCTGCAGAACTTGGAAAAAGTTATTTTGGGGGCCTAAATCCAACAACATCTGGAGAATTACACAATTCTCAGCCTTGTTTTATGAGTTGGGACTAACAATTGGATTTAGAGCTTGGATTCCAATGCCTATAAATCTCCCGGAGGATTCTGGGAGTTGCAGTTCAAAAAAGTAACATTCTGAAGCTCTGCTAATAATATCTGAAGGCCCACAGGTTGTTTACTCAAGCTTTAAAGACTGGTATGTTAGAGATAGGATAGAGAGAGTGTGGAACAGTGTTTTGAGTGTTGGACTAGGACTCTGGAAGACCAGGGCCCTGGCTCCATCATGGAAACCCACTGGGAGACACTGGGCAAGTCACACTCTCTCAGCCTAAGAGAAACCAAATGGCAATAAATCCTCTGAATCAGTTTTGCAGGAAACAACAAACAAACAAAACCAACAACCAGAGGCAGGGTTACCTTAGGGTCACCATAAGATGGAATTGACTTGAAGGCAGATAACAACAGGCAAGTGAGGAATCACACCAGTGAATGCTGCAGAGTATGGGAAGGAAATGGGATGAGGCAGCCAGAATATTGTCAAACTCATCTCTTCCATGTCTCCTAAACCCTATATGAAGTCTTACGAAGTCACTAGTCCACAGTAGGACAAAGGGACCAGGTGATGTGAATACAATCTGAACTTCCCCACTGTAGTAGGGCAATGTGAGCCTTCTAGGAACTGGTAAAGCCACGAGGAAAATGCATTGGATGCTTCCTGAGACTCCTCTTCAGCCTTGCTTGTACTCTCAACTTAGTAATAAGTGAAGGCAAAATGTGCCACTCCCTCCAGATCCTCACGTTTCAATATGAGTTAACACATTTATTATGCTTGTTCCTACACTCAACCATCAGCCAGCTATCCTGGGTTTTGTACACCACCATCTCACTTCTGGGGTATGTGAGGAGGAGAAGGGGTGGTCTTTGCTATGTGGGTTCTTCACCACCACCCCCATCCCTCATTGCCAGGTTGGCGATGCCAAGTATGTAATGGCAGAGCAGCCTCTCCTATTCATTTCCATAGCAATGATCCTCTTTTTCTCCTGCCGGCACTACTCTGCTAGCCAGGCCTTTTGTGGCTGGTTTTAATTAAAAGGCTCTTAAGTGTGAGACAAAGGCAAAGCTGAAGGGGTCTGTGCAGGGGGAAAAATGGGGAGGGGGAAACTCCTCCATTCTTCCAGCCTGATATGCAACCACTAACCTCCATCTCAAACCATCACCAGATTTTAGCATTACTCACCCAAGCCATGCCATAGGAACTCTCAGGCCCACCTGTTACTTCAAGGGCTACCAGGAGAGCAGGGGATTGAGAGGAGACAGAAAAATGGGAGAAATTGTGTTTACAGACCAGACATACCTTTAGCAGTCCAACCCAATCAGCAGAAGAGTCTGTCCTATTGTGTGTATATCTGGAGCAGATCATTTTGGCCAGGAGAGCAATCACATAACATTAACATTATAAACAATATTTATTAATTTCCTGACATAACTGTAGACAGTGCCATGTTCCACACTACAGTCCATTCTAACTGGACCATTTTATCTACCCCTTTCCAAAAACAGAGAAAGCCCAAAGGCTTCCTGTCTCTCCCTAGGAGCACTGTCCCAACATTTTGTAAACTTTGTTTTGCTGTTGTTCTTCAAGGTATGATCCAAAATTAAGCAAGTTTCACTCTGATGTTTCAAATGCAACAATTTCTCCTGCTGAAAGCACGGGGACTTAAACATGGCTTCACATTGGCGAAATCATAGCTTCATTTGTTTCATTTTTCAAATTTCTCATATGCATTTAAACAGGACCACAGGATGCCGCCTTGTAGTAAAAGAGAGAGCTGACCCTCCTCCGGGTCACATTTATCCACATAGAGAAGAAGATATAACTGAGGATGGAAATAGCAATGTGGAGTTTTTTTTTTTTTTTTTTTTTTTTTTTTTTTATGAGGAGTTCCTCCCCAACTCCACATTGCATTTCCATCCTCAGTTATATCTTCTTCTCTATGTGGATGAATGTGTTGTCCACTGCAAAGAGATATTAGAGTATTGGGCAAAGACAGAAATATGGTTGGGTTTTGAAGTTTGACAGACTGAGCAAAAAGGCATTTTTCATCCACGTACTTAGCTCAGAGTCTACCCCTTGTCAACAGATTGGGCAGGAGGCACAGAGGAGGGATGAGTGTGATAGACAGGAGGAGACAGGAGACTCTAAGCTGATGGACAGGAAATGCCAGCAACACCATGTCTGCCATATCTTGATATGCAAGGGTGTTAGGAGGAGGAGAGGCTGCACAGCTGGCCTGATTTCTTTCCCTACCATAAGCCTGCTGATAAGACACCAGCACCTTGAAATGGAATGCCTCCCTCTTCTGTCTCCTAGCTTAAGCCCATACCTCTCCTGTTTTTGATTCTGAGGTTCACGCCTAGAACATGCAAAACAAGAATGAAAATAGAACAATGTGGGGAAATTTACCTTTGTAGACTACAACCTCCAGAATTCCCCAGGCAGCATGCTGATGGGAAGATTATGGAAGTGGTAGTCCAAAAAGTAATTTTTTCAAGCTCTCAAACAGCATGGGTCTAAAGTTATACAAAGTGTTGTTGTCTACAATTAATTACAAGCAAATATGTATTGTTGCTGTTAACTACCTTCGGAGTCAATCCCAGCTCACGGCAACCCTGTGGATGAGACATCTCCAAGACTGCCTGTCTTCTACTGTCCTGCTTAGGTCCTGCAAATTCTCAGACTTGTACATGGTAATGAGAAATATATGGCTTGGCTGATCTGACTTTAGTGCTCAGTTGTATATCTTTACACTTTAGGATCTTGTCTAGTTCTTTCATGGCTGCCCTTCCCATTCTTAGGGGTGAAGTGGACTGGCATAATATAGCAGCTTAGGGGCATTGTGGGGGTGTGGCGTTGAGATGACACATGCACCGATATTACCCCCAAGCCGGTGTCATGCCGCCCATCAGACAAGATGGCAGGCAGTATTGTCGAGCTCTGCTGGTGCAGCATTTATACACTGCACACCACAGGAGCGCCAAAAAGCCACCGCCGTGGCAGAAAAGCCACCTTTTTCTGGCACAAAAAGGCGCGACAATGTGCTGTTTCTTTTTGTGCCGAAAAAAACCAGATTGGGGTTGCGGTGTGTGGTTGTTGTGGCCCTGATCCAGCGCTCAAAGGGGTGATGTCAAGCCACCCCTATATGGCCATCTGTTTTGGCCTTCAGTCGTCTTCTTATTTCTTGAGTGCAATTCCCATTCCTGTCAATGATTGATCCAAGGTACATGAATTCTTTAACTATTTCCATTTCCTCGTGGAAGATTTAACTAATGTAGATCTTCTGTGGGCATTATTTTTGTTTTCTTTATGTTCAACAGTAAGCCTGCTTTTGCACTTTAATCTTTGACCTTCCTTAGTAAATGTTCCAAGTCTGTGATGTTTTCCCCTAGTAGTACGGTGTCATCTGCATACCTTAGACTGTTGATGTTCCTGCCTCCCATCTTCACTCCTATCTCTTCTGAGTCTAAGCCTGCTCTATCTATGACATTTTCTGCGTACAAGTTGAACAAATAGGTTGACAGAATGCACCATCTAGAATTAGAGACAAAGGAGGCTGATCACCGCCCAAGGCTCCCCCCCCCCAGTGATCTATTGAATATTCAGCTGATGTCATAGCACTTCCTCCCCAATTTAATATAAAGGTTCATCTTTTTTAAATGGAAGATTAGAGGTGTCTGGACATTATTTTTAAACAGAGGCAGGATGTGTGTGTGTGTTTTGATTGTGTATTCCTGCATGACAGGAGATTGGACTGGATGGTCCTTGAGGTCTCTTCCAACTCTATGATTCTATGGTTCTAATACTATTTTTCCATTTCTTTTTAGAAAAAGATCACAAACTCTTTCCCAGGAATGCTGACATTTCCACTAAAAGCCAATCCCTGATGTAGTTCTGTATGTGCTGTAAAAATTAAAGGCACTCTACACATGCCCAAAGACTCTGACTGATCTGAAAAACTATATGAAAATACCCCCTGAGTCTCTCTCCTTCCTTCCTTCCTTTAGGTCAAAATCACAGAAGCTGGAATCTCACAAAACCCTCCATTAGCCAAGGACGTGTCTGCAATATCATGAACCAAATAACCTTATATTCTCTGGAAACTGCTAGCCTTGTTTTACACACTTGTATCGTCAGTGTTTCTCAATCAGGATCCTTCACGCTTCCACCAGAAAACAAACAAACAAACAAAAAACAAAACACAAAAGGGCCAAACCAGATCTTGGAATAAGTTTTTATTTGTTGACTATACAATAGCTAATGGCCTCTGGTCTTTCTTGCTGGGGGAGTCTGGCAGATCTACCCCAGAGTGGCAACATTCCCAATTTGAGATCATATGCATGTTTACTCAGAAATAAATCGTGTCCCACTCCCACTACATGCAGGGCTGAGATTTGCTCCCAGGTTAGCATGTACAAGATCACAATGTAATTGTGTGAACATATCCTCTTTCTGGGTTCACCCAAACAATGTAAGAGCAAGCTTGATCTCAGCAAGAATCGCTCAGTGTCAGACCCCAGAATGTGTTTTAGGAAGCAGGGATGCACCAAGGAGCTCCCAAGCCCTGTTGAATTATTATTCTTCCTATAGTGCTTAAAGCACAGTGCTGTGTGTTGTTTGCCCAGATAATTGAAAAAGACAGTCCTTGCCAGACAGCTCACACGCAATACACAAGGAAAAGGGAGGGGGAAAGGCAGTAGAGCAGTAGTCAAACTTAGCTACAAAGCTGGGCGAAAGTGAAAAGCGTGGCTGAAAAACTGCTGGAACTTTAGTTATTAGCAACATGGAATTTTTTTTAACTACAACTCCAGAATCTGCCATCATGGCCTGTAGTGATACTGGTTTGGGGAGGGGTCTGGAAGTTGTAATCCAAATAGTAACTTTTCCGAACTCTGCAAGTTAATTACACACACATACTCGCAGAGAGAGAGAAAGAGAGAGAGAGAGAGAGAGAGAGAGGACCTGCAATAAAAATGTGAGCTGCAGCTGTTCAGAGTTCCAGCTAGTCAGCCAGTCAGCCCTGTCTTCTTCAAGGATACTCCATTCCATTGTACCTTCCCACACTATTTCCATCCCTATACTAAATCAGCATCCTATGGCCACCAGGCATGCTTTGTCCCCACTGGGGTGCTTTGGGATTTCCCCCACCCCAAACCTTCCTTAGTTTCTCTAGAACATCTCAACCACTTTGCAAACCTTTTAAGGTTTTTTTTAACTGATCTTGATACTTCCTTTTTTGTATAGAGGGTGCCATTTAGAGAAGCTCACAAATGAGGAAAGCAGTATAATAGACTTGAGAAGAATGCCTCTGTACCTATACAGAGTGTTTTCCTCTTGCACAGCCATTCTTGCATTTTTAAAGACCATGATTCCATGTTTTCTTTTCAAGCAACAGTATATGAATGTTAAGCAGTATGCAGTAATGCAAGAAGCAGGGCATGTGCAATATAGTAAGGAATAGAGAAGAGAGAGTTGGTATTGCTGCCCCCAGGGTGCAGTGTACAGCTAATTATCTTCCATGTAGCAAATCTCTTTTAAGACAGCATAAAATTTGTCATAGCATCCCAGAAGATCCTTACCCCTATAAATAGCTGTCCCCTTTGGCATTTCTCTTGCCACGTGCAAAAATTTAGGCGGTGGAGGGGAAAGGAAACACAAGGAGAAGATGCCGAGGCTGGCTCGACCCACCTGCGGACTCTTTTACCGTCCTCCCCACCTCCCCCGTTGCAATATCACTTTCCCCCGGAGAGTCGGAATAGTTTCCGGCAGTTCCAGCAGCTGGGCACACGTTGCCAACATCTATGGCATGCTATTCAGTTTGGATTTCTTAAGCTCCCTGTGGTGGACTGCAGGATGCAGACAGATGCTAAACCCTTCAACTCTAGAGAGAGATCATGAACATGACACAGTCATGTGCATGGAGGGATCTTGTTTGGAATATTTTGCTCCTTGAGAGAGCAGCCTCAGCCCCCAGACCTATTTTCAGTGTCATGGTCAGCACTTGGGGAAATTACTTTATTGGATAACAGTTCCCAAAATCCTTGGGGATTGTGGGCATTGTGGTCCAAAAGAGTAATTTTTTCTCAGCTCTAGCCAAGGCTCAGGCTTGGCAGGAATTACAAAGCAGCTTTCCATTCTCATCCAGCCCTGATCTCCCTCACAGTATGTTCTTCCATTGTGAGGAAAGAGATTAATTTCAGCCCTTTGTTGCTGACCATACATGTAGAGCAGTGGTAACTAGTCAAATGTTTTTCAGACCAAGAGCCAAATTTCAGTTTGATATGGCTCTTGATGGCAAAGCTATGAACAGAAGAAGTAAAGCATGGAGCACCACCTTCTAGGCATCGGCTGAAAGCTGATCTGGGCGCCGTGGCGAAAGGAAGGAAGCATTTCATCCAAAATGAGAAGATAATGTCTCATTTCTGCAGCATGTTCTCCGCTGTCACACAATGTCATGACAGCTCTGCATTGGACCATTAATTTTTCTATAAGCAATGTGATAAAGGAAAACATATAAGCAAATTTCTTACGATGATCCATGAGTGTTGATATATCAGGCAAAGGTAACCCAGGTACCAGTGGGAGGGGAATGAGGGAAAGTGTATATAAGGCAGACAGTGCTTATGACGTTTGATCGAACAAGCGCCTTGATTGGTCCATTAAAAAAAAAACCGCCAAAAATACATCGAATCAGAAACGGTCACAGAGATGGAAACGATGTCACAGATAAATCGATTCCGATTAATCCGGGTTAACGTTACGTCATTCTGACGTAGTATTGATTGACAACTCCAAATAAGGTATGGAGGAGAAGAATCGCTTTATTTAAACACCGATTTCATGCCAAGTGAGAACGCTTACTGAACGCTTGCAAGTAAAAAATTCGATTTAAATAAGCAGATGGGAACGATGAATAAAGCGATTAGGAAATCGGGATAACAACAGTGTTATTTTAATTCGATTTTATTAAAAACGTTTTATTTTAAATCATTTCAAATCCTAAGTGGGAACACCCTCCATCTATGTTGGTTTGGAGATTTCTCCCCCAACTATACAAAGCTTTGTTCAGTTTTCTGCACATCTACTCAGAAGTATCAATGCTGGGCCATAAACTATAGCTTGGTGCTAGCCAACAGCTGAGGTACCATCCAACAACCTGCACCAATTTCCTAGGCTTGCAATGCAAAGGTCAGTCCTGTCCTATAGTCTCCAGGCAGCAAAGTAGAGCTCAGTTCTGTTCAACAGCTTTCTGGCAGCAAAGCAGAGCTCATACCTCTGTCCAACAGCATTCCTCACTGCAAAACAGAACTCCATTTCACAGAGCAGCTTTCTGGACAACAACAAAGGAAATCTGAATTTCAACAATTTCCCTGGGCTGTACAATGTTGGTGCAACTTCAAATGCAGTGTATGTAAATTAATTATTATCAAAAAGATGTGATGTGGTCACTAGATTCTAAAAACAAAAAAAGTTGTGCTTTGCTGGCCAGTTCATGCAAATCATTAGCAAGATGGCCATTTAAGAAGGCCATAAACCATGACAACCAGAAGCACAGACTCAGGAAAAGTGAGGGGGGGTACATTTCACTCTCAGAAACTCCAGATTAACAGATGTTCTTCTCATGTTCTGATAACATAGGGCATCTCTGTCATTAGGTAGACTGAGGCAACTGCCTAGGCCAGCTGACATGAGGTGCCAGTTAATTGATATTCACTTTCCATTTTGACTGCAAGGATGAGAAAGCTGCTTGTGAGATTTTCTGTCTCAGGCACGAAAATAGTTTTACACGGCATTGGGTAAAGCTCACCTTATTTGGAGGTGGGTGGGAAAGAGTATTATTTGCAAAATGCCTGTGCCAGCCACTGCGTGAGACAGAAGGATGGATGTTTTGTCTAAACCAGACAGCATGGCTATTCTAAGGTTTTCATTCAGAAGTCTGTGTTCTGGGCACCACTGTCCAGGGACAATGATGGACTGCAAAGAATTCAGAGAAGGGAAAACTGCAGAAATGTCAGAGGGTCTGGAATGGTAACATCCTTTGATGTTGGAACACAGAAAGTTCTTTAATTCAGAAAACACCAAAAGGTCTAACAAGATAGGGTGGGATTGAATTTAGGATTTATTTCCATTTTGTACCATACTGTGGGAAGACCTTTCAACTTTAGCTTCTCATCTTGTACCAGAGTTTAGAAAAGTTACTTTTCTGGACTACAACTCCCAGAACCCGCCGATCAGCACAAAAGGAAAAATCCCCCCCTCCAAAAAAAAAAAATACCAACTATGCATTTTGTATCTTTTCTCTACTACACCTAGCCTTGCAGAATCCACGAACAAGCTACAAGGGACTCATGGGTTTGGCAAAACAGAACCTGACAACTATTGGGATAGCAAGCTGGTCCCTTTATTTTACATCCCAGAGCAATGGCTTTCCCTGGCATGGGCTGATT
Organism: Sceloporus undulatus; assembly: GCF_019175285.1. Taxonomy (NCBI): domain Eukaryota; kingdom Metazoa; phylum Chordata; class Lepidosauria; order Squamata; family Phrynosomatidae; genus Sceloporus; species Sceloporus undulatus. The sequence goes on along the minus strand of NC_056527.1, from coordinate 83,163,229 downwards.
GTGGATGAATGAACTACTTGCCTTGCCTGTATTCTCCAAAAACAGAGTGTCAGATAGTTACTTTGCTGGACCTCTAACTCCGGAGCTTGGCCAGGGACCATGCCGGCTGGGGAGGTCTAGGAGCGTTAGCTCAATAAAATAACTGTCCCAGACTCTGCTCTTGAATGCAAATCCAAGTCACATGCAAGAGATAACAGCTTCCTTTAAGGATCAGCAGACAGCAGCAGAGAACTGTCAAAGACTGCTGACTCCAGATTTGCTTCTGTTCATTTCTTTTTCTCCTACCCCCACCTCTTCATAGCTTTGCCCTCCCTCCTCCTTATAGGAAACCACGACTATAGCACTGCCCCCACCTCCTGCCCTTCTCTTGGGTAGGCTTCCAGCCAGGCCTAGCCTGACAAGCACAGCTGCAGGCTCCGTACCCAGGCTGCTCTCTCCTCTGCTTTCTTTTGGACAGTCCCCCATGTTGGGTCATATGAGGGCCCTCAGCTGTTCTTTCTGAGCTGGGACAACAACTGGGGTGGGAGCTGGGAAGGGTAAGAGGCAAACAGTTCATTAACCAAGCACATGGCGTTTAATCTCTCTCACACACCCCCAATGAGTCACAGTCTCAGGAGCCAAAACTGGAATCGCTTTTACTCTGTTGGGCTCCTCCTTGCCACAATGAGGGTTCTCAAATGAGTCCAAGAAGCCTCCTGTAAACAGCACCATGGCAGCTTCCTACCCCCACCAGTGCAAATGCAGCTTAGCCAAAACAATGGCATCAAACACACATTCATCCCATAGAATTAGGACTAAACCGACTCCTGACATCATAGACTGGAGTCTGTTCTTTTATCTGTTGTAGTCCTGCTTCCTTGGCACTCTTGCTTCTATCAGCATTGTTCCCATCACACAGCACCTTAGTCTTTTTGCCCCCTAAAATTTCTGCAAAATAAAATATACACTCCTTACGTCCACCGGGATTCTGGACCTGGGGGTGAAGAATGCCCCTCTTTCCTGTCCTATAATCTGTATACTCATGTTTGTGTTGTTTGTTATGTGTGTGTTTGTTTTGCTTTTGTTTGTCTGTTCTACAATGGATGCTTTCCCATGAGCCCTTAGAACATTTGTGAACATCCTGTGGCACCACATCCATGGAGCAGATAAGTTGGGGGAGGATGGGATGGATGGAAGGGGAGGATTCAGCCCTCACATTTCCCAAGTTGTTGGCCTTTCCTGTTGGTTCTCTGTCCTCCAAGTTTCCAAAGTAAACCCGAGCTTGGAAAAGTTGCTTGTTTGTTTTTAACTTTGGGGGTTCTAGGAGTTGTAACAATTTACCCCCCAAAACTGAAACAAACCTATTTCTTTGCTTCCAATCCCTACAGCCCTTTCTACAACTAAGTTTTGTGGTTTGTATTTTTTGTTTTGTTTTGTTTTTACTTGGCCACTCTTCTGTTCCTGTGTCCACTCCTTCCCTTTGCTTCCTGGTCTACCCCCCCCTTCATTTAGTAACCCCAAAGCCCTCTTCAGAGAAGCCCTTCAGTCCATTCATTATAGCTATGAGCCTTGCCCACACTGGCTTTCAGCCACTACAGTCAGCTGTGGACTTGTGTCTGTGCATACCCTGCCATGTGGAATATGAAGCTTTTGGCACACTTCTATAAACGTGTGCAGATAAAGGTTAAGGTAAACGTGGCATTCATTTCAGCACAAGACTACTACCAAGAGCAGGAGTAACTACAGATGTTAGCTGATGCTTATCAAACCAGAGCCTGGAATGTTTGCTTTTTACACTACAACTTTCAGAATTCCCCATGCTGGCTGGGGAGGGGATTCTGGGAGTTGTAGTTCAAACAAGTAAAACCTCTAAGCTCAGCAAAACATGCAGGAGGATATTCTGTAGCCAGTTTGAGAACTGAAACAGGATCAACGCACACAGAGAGACTATGAAAGAGTGCCAGTGACCAGGAAACATGTCTTGTTGTTCTCCGTTTCCCTCCCCTCCTCCATCATATATGAAACTAGAGGCATATTCATGTCTGCCATTTATGAATCAACAAAATATACTTTTCCACTTAGCATATGACAGACCTGGAAAGCTCAAAACCACATGATTTGTTCACAGTTGTACATTTAAAACCAATTTAAACGAACACTATGCTTTGAGATGCAATCATACTCTGGCAACAGCAAGAGCAAAATGAGTGGTACACAAGTACTCTAAATTAAGTAAGGATACCTTTGCAAGAGCTGAGCTGCTCCTGGTGAGAGCCCCACTCCGTAGCAAACAGTCATATTTGCATGAAGTCATCTGAAGTTATGTCAGTTTACTGCACTTCCTTAGAATATAGCAACCTAGAAAAGTCTATTGAATTTGTCTTTTAGACACTGAGAACTGAATGTGGCAAATCCAGCCTAATTTAGGCAAAGTGATTTGCTATCATACTACCTTGTGCAAATGGAAGAGTGTCCTTCTTTATAACATAAATTCCCAGCGGATGATTTCTAATGAAAACCAGGGTACAGGTCTGCTTGGAAACACCCACCCACTCCATTTTAAAGCTAATGCTACTCAAAGTGATAGTCCACAGACCAGTGCTGGTCAAGAGGAAAGAAACAATCATAGCCAGTAGCACAAATAACAGTCCCTGTCATGCTGAGATTTAAAACTGATGGCTTACTACAGTGAATTGCTTGAGAAACAGTTTTCAAAGAAGCAGCTATGTTAGTCTCTTGCAGCATTAAAGGGAGGAAGGAAGCCAAGTTCTATGCAGTAAGTCCATGCAGAACATCACAGAGATGGAAAGGATTGCACTACAGTTTCCAAATAAAGGAAAGTAATTTTGTGCATGTTCAGATGCACTGTCTTCTCAGTATCAGAAAACTAAAATCGAAACTCAGGGCTGAGTCCCAAAGGCTCAGATTTCACAAGCCACCTGCATATGCTCAGATGGTCTCCTTCATTATAACCCATGATCCAGCACAGGGCTTGGAGATGCTACTTTTTGGACTACACCTCCCAGAATTGTCTAGCAAGCTGGGCCAGTGGCCACCCTATCAAATTCTGGAGCCTATATTCCCAAAAAGAAACCTTTTCGATTTCTGGATCTAAGAATCTATCTATTTTGGTTTGACGTGTCAAGGGGCTAGGAAGGAGGTTAGGCAACAAGAATTTGAAGCAGCAGCAGGGCCTCAAAGTTACTTGGCAAGGTGTTTCCTGGCAAGCTACCAGCTCTGAATGCCACTTTTTTTTCCTGGCAAAATTTCCTGGCACGACCAGCAGGAATCTACCAGGCAAATCTTTTCCTTGTACAGCTGAGAGACATTAATCTGAATGGCTTCACCTACTGCGTTTCTGCCTGTCTTGCAGCTGTTAGAGATGATGAAGAAAAGTAACTTCCTTAGCTGCGGCCAGTCTGCAAAAAAGGGCTTCTTCGGCCTGATTCCCATTACCTTTTAAACTGGATTGCAAATTGGTTTGAACCAGTTCAAACGACCCTGGTTCTCACTTAAACCGAATTGCTGAAGCGATTCCGAGAGGGAGGGCCATCCGCTAGACCCATTTAACTCGGGTCTTTTTGACGCTGATGTTTTCCGCATCTTTTTCGATAAATTGATTTTGCGCAAGTGTGAACAGATGCGGATCGAAATCAATTTAAATTTGTCCTTCGGCCAGCTGGAGTGGGTCCATTTTGAATCGATTCAACATGAATGTGAACCACAAGTGGATTATTTTAGAGTGGAAAAATGCGATCGGGGCAAACATAGTGGGAACCATGCTCCGCTGTCGAATTGGTCCATCGATTCGGATCGCACACCGATTTATCTGTAAGTGGGAATGAGGCCCTCCTCAATTGTTCTCTTGCTGGGTAAAGTACATTAACAAATGTATGCTGTGATCACACACACGCACACACACACATATGCATACACGCACGCACACATTATATGTGTGATCTATAACGTCATAATAAGGCCTTCAGTTGATAGTCCCCTGGATTTTGGGAGTTGGGGAGAACTCTCCCTCTGCTGCCAAGTGTCAGGTTAGTCAAAATGGATTGACTAGCTGGTGGGCAAGAGGGTCATAAATCAAAGTTTGTCTTGAAGGGTCAAGTTATTCCCCTCTACCCCAGCCCCAGGTCTTTGATTCTGGGAGCCCCCTCCTTCCCCCTCAACAGCTACGACCAGTGCAATGGTTTCAATTACGCCCTGAAAGGCAGAGGGGCCCCCTTTCACGCAGCCTAGCCTTCTCCTACTCTCAACAAAAGCTTAAGTTACAGGAAAAGGAGAGAGCTGAGCGAGGGAAAGAAGTTAGGAGAGGAGGAAAAAAACAACAGGCCAGGGGGTGAGGGGGAGAAAATCCCAGAAAGAAAGAAAGAAAGAAAGAAAGAAAGAAAGAAAGACAGAAAGAAAGCTGGGGGAGAAGCAATATAGAAAAGGCCTGGATGTTTGGTGCAAATTTCAGACTGGAAGGAAAACAGGCCCCTTTCTTTTCTAAGAATCTTTTCGCTGGAGGATATCCAAGGCACGTCAAAACTCTGTGACAATTTGATCTTATTTATGATCTGAAGTCTCAGAGAGTGGACAATCCCGGACCCATCTCTCGTGGGTCATGGTGGAATTAAATCAGTCTACAAGCAAATTCTGCAAATCTGCCTGATCCTTCCACATAGCCACTTCTCTCCCCTGCTGCTTCTTCCTTCGTGAAATAAATAAATAAACAAACAGAAAATCTGGCTGGGAGGCTACCCAAATCCCCAGCCCCAAAACCCTATCTTTCGCAACAAGTCTGTTTAAGGCATGAAAATGGCGCATCGTTGCATATATGCTTCTTTCACTTTGTGTTTATTTCTTTGGCTACTGCTAGACACAGGGCAAAGGGTTGATGGTGAGCAAGGAGAAGGGCTGGTCCCGGGAAATTTTGCTACGGGAATGTCTGGCTTCTGAGTCTCACCAGTCACTGGTTGTACACTTTCAAAAGGACCTCCTTGACAGCTTTAAGAGCTACAAATCTGTTAGTTGGGTTGCTTTGTTTGCTTTAAATGAAAGCAGAAACATTCAAGACATTGATGTCTGTTCCTGCTACTAGTTTCTGTAGTTGCATGAGATGATTTCGAAATAGTTGAACACACATACACTGTTCTGTATTAGGATTGCCAACCCTTGAAACACACAGTTCTTGCTCTTGGCCAGGTCAGTAAAGCCCAAAGATCATTTATCAAAATAGGAGAATAACTTGGAAAAGTTCCTTTTTAGACTCCCACTCTCCTTTGGTCCTATTGAGAGAGGGATTCTGATGATAATAAAAAGGAACTTTTCCAAGCTCTGGAGGGAACACAAGTGGCAAAATAATGGAGGCCACAGAAAATATGCTCTTAATCTAAGGCAGCCTCCTCCAACTTGGTGACTTGCATGTATGTCTGACTTAAGCTCCCATCATCCCAACTCACCATGGCCAGTTCATGCTGCCTGGGGATGATGGGGTTGCAGTCCAGTATATCTAGAGAGCATCAAGTTGGGGAGAGTTAATCTAAGGTTCCCAGTTACTGAACAGAAACTTAGAAGAACAGAATTGGAAGGGACCCCAGGACCATTCCTGCCATAAAGGTTACCACTGCTAAAGCACCCCTGAAAGGTGGCCACTTCTGTTGAAAAACGATGAGACTTCACCATCTTCCATGGTAGGCTATTCCACTGTTGAACAGCACCCATCATCAGAAAGTGACTTTTATCCAGATTCTCCTTTCTGTAGTTTTAATCCACAGGTTCAATTCCAACCTTTAGAGCAGTAACCCATCTTCTTAGTTACCACCTATTCATTGCTCTATGGGGCATATTTATGGGTCTTTCTAGGCCTCTAGAGTGCCTTTTCTGGCAATTTGAGGCAGTTTCTTTTCACAAAATGTTGGTTTGGCTCCAGTGGGGGATCCAGACATATGGAAATGCCCTCTACCTTCCCCTAGAGATTGTTTTTCAGCATTTTGTAACAGTCCCTGAGGGTAAAAAAAAAGGCTGTAGGCACACACGGACCACGCTTTGCCTACCCCTGGTCTAGGCCAAGACTTCATGAACAGGTTTCCCTAGACTCCTAGGGCTCTGAGAAAAGCTGATAAGGGTTCCATAAGAAATTGTGAATGTTTTTTTTTTAATTTTGAGCTGTGTGTACATTAATTTTTATGGAGGGGTTCCCTGAGACCTGAAAATTATTTCAAGGATTCCTCCATGGTAAAAGGATTGCAAAAGGCTGGTCTAGAAAAATGAACGATCATCTCTTAATACCCACAATTCCTTCCAACTCTCATCCCAACCAGCAGAGGGGTACAAGGTACACTTACACTTTGCAAACAAGTAGGGTTGGGCAGCAAAGTACAGTCGCCCCTCCATTTTTGCTGACTTGGAATCACATCCTTTGCCCGTTTGCGGATGACAAATGGAGGAGACAAAATGGGGCATGTGCATGCTGCAATTCAAGCCAATGGGGCTTGAATATCGCCAATTTTTCATTGGGGAGGGGGTCCAGAACAGATCCCCCTCGAAAACAGAAGGGTGACTGTACATGCCCCAGGTATACAATTTACCCTGCCAGCTTGGCCCTACTGGATTAAAAAAAACGGTTCAGCATAAAGTCCCCTTCCATCCCTCATCCCTTTCCATTTTGTAAAATGCAAGGAAATTAACATCTCACCTGCACATAGGGGCATCACTTCCAAAGGGGCAATTCTTAGAAAAATAGGGGGGGATCCTAAACATTACTTACCAACCTTCAGGTTCTAGCCTAACATTACAAAAGTTCCAAAGGATGGTACAATGGACCCTTGTTATACGCTGAGGTTTGGTTCCAAGATCCCCATGTATAACAAAATCCATGGATGCTCAAGCATTTTGACATAGCAAAATGGTGTTCCTTATAAAAATGGAAAATCAAGGTTTTACATTTGAAATTTATACTTTTTTTGAACATTTTCAAACCGTGTATGCTTGAATCCGTGTATAAAAAAATCTGTGTATAAGAAAGGCCAACTGTATATGCAAGCTATATAGTGCTCGCCAGTGGTTTCATGCAAACGTAACATAGTATTTCACACAAATATAGCCGGGGTATAGCAGGAGGTGGGAGCATTGTTCATAACAAATCATTTTGCAGCTTTTCCAAACAGAACTCTTGGAAAAGTTGAAGTCCCACATGCTCCAGACAAACAAGGTAGTGTCACTGTATCTATGTGTATATGGAGGGGGGGGGGGAAGGAGGATGTTAAAAGTTACTTTTTTGTTTCCATAGTTAAGGAGAGAGGGATAGGGTTGTAGCTTGGTGTGTGTGTGTGAGGGATGTGTGTGTGCGAACACCACTTCTCAATGAGAAAATGAGAATTCTGCCCACCCAATGGCCATGGTATTTTCCTTCAGTCTCCAATTTTCTAGCATTGCAGAGAGTGAGACACTGACAATCATTCACACTTAGAATGTACATTTGCTGTATTCTCATTGCTTTGGTAACTTTATCTGCCTTTTTCTTTGGATTTCTAAGTTGTATTTCTAAATGCTTATTTGAAGTTTTATATTACTACAATGCTAGAAATGTAGGGAGTGAAGGAAATTTTCATTTAGATGACCAGAATTCCTATTAGGGAAGCAGTGCCTTCACAGGGATGTAGCCGGGGGGGGGGGGGGGGGGGGGGTCCAGACCCCCCCTTCCGTTAGATAAAATGGTGTGTGCTGCTGCACCTCTGCACCCAAGCCCCATTATAATGGTGGCACTTAGTCTGGACCCCCCCTTCCCAAAATCCTGGCTGCGTCCCTGGTCTTCATCCCCATCCCCCCATAGCTACAACCCTAAATGTAGTCCAACAGATTACAACCAGAGCTTGGGAAAGTCCCTTTTTATTATTCCAGTACCGGGAATCCTCCAGGGAACATTGTTTCTGGAAGCTGTCATTCAAAACCAAACCAAAAAACCACCTCTTCCAAGTTCTGATAACTCATAGGTCTGAATGTGAAATTAAAGAAACCCTGGCCTTCTATCCTGGGGAGAAAAGCACAAATACCCTGAAATAAAACAGGCCGCAAAGTTTTGGGAGAAGCCAAGCGTCTTCTGTCCTGGAGATCAATTGCTGGAGGGATGAAAGTCCAGCTCTATGCTGCCAATGAAGAAGATAACAGAAAGAGGAAGGGTTTTGTTTTGGGTTTTTGATGCTTAAAAAGGGTCAAGTTGCAAGGAGAAAAATGGGCCCAGATAAAAGGTCTGGGTCAGGCATGAGAGAACTAAGAGACGTTTTGAAATATGACAGAGGAAGAATTACAACTGTTTGGAGATAAGATGCTGAAGGTAAGTGGAGATGGCAGGAGTGGGGAGGGGAGGAGGTTAAGTTGGCAGAAGAGAAGGGGAGAGATAAGAGAAGAAAGCGTTAGGGTCACTTGCTCAGAAAGAAAGGCCAACCTGAAGTCAAGAAAGCAGATGGCGTAGTCCTATTAGGCATACCAGATTCCCTTAAAATGCCTGTTGGGGGAGGGAAGGGAGGGAGAGATTTCTTAGGGCAAGAAGTGAAAGAAATGCAGCAAGTCTGCATGGCAATAAATTTAAATCAGAAATATAGCTTGGACAAGGGGCCTGCTATGCATAGGTATGTTGTACATGTTTGTCAAAAGGCAATGGCATTATACTACAGTATGCCAAAGAAGGAAGGCAACAAACAGGGGATGACCATTTGTGGTTGTTACATGTTATCAGGTAGGCTTTGACTTATGGCAACCGTACAAATGAGATATCTCCAAGAGATCCTATTGTCCTCAATCCCTATGGAGAGGCGGGATATAAATAAAATTTTATTATTATTATTATTATTATTATTATTATTATTAACAAGCCAACTCAGGTCTTGGAAACTCAGGGCTGTGGCTTCTTTAACTCAGCCCTTCTGTAATGTGGGCTTCCTCTTCTCCTACTGTCTTCTACCTTTCCAAAGTGTTTGTCCAAAGCACAATAGCCTCAGTTTAGTCAAGCTGTCTTCTAGTGGGAGCTCAGGCTTGGTTTACTCTTCAAGAGGATCTTAATGAACGCCTTCATAGCCACCCTTCCAAGGCTCCTGCCACACTGCAAAATTAATGCAATTTAACACTGCATTAACTGCCAGGGCTCCATCCTATTAATTCTGCAGTGTAGATGCAGCCCTCATCTTCTGCTGATTTCGTGACAGTAGTTCTATTTTTATTGATGACTGAGCCAAGAAAATGTTGATCAATTTTGATATCTTTGTCATCAACTTACCTAAGTCTTCTGTGGGTATTAATTTTGTTTTCTGAATACAGTATTGAACTGTAACCCTGCTTCTGTATTTTCTTTCTTACCTTTTGTCGGCAGTCAAGTTATTGCTCTTTTTCACTAGTAATGTGGAATCATCTATGCATCTTTATTGTTGTTTCTTCTCCAATTTTCATACCTCCTTCCAATGAACCTATTTCCACTTTCCGTATGGTATGTTTTGTGTATAATTTAAAAAGGAAAGGTGATTAAAAACACACTTCTGTAACAATCACCAGAAGTAAGGGGTTTTGCCATTGCCCTCCTCTGAGGCTGAGAGACTGTGACTTGCCCAAGATCACCCAGTGGGTTTCCATGGTTGAGCAGGGATTCATAGTTCAATGCTCAAACCAATACACCATGCTGGCTAGCATATACATAATGAGATATCTTGGAGATGGGACCGAAATCTAAACGTTACATTCACTGATGTTTTGTATAAACCTTATACACATAGCCTGAAGGTAATGCTTTAATTTTTTAAAAAAAATAATATTGTGCATTAAATAAAGTTTGTGTACACAGAACCATAAAAAAGCAATGGTGTCACTATCCCAGCCACCCATGAGGACAATTATGGATTTTCAAGTATTTAGCATTTGGGAATTCCTGATAAGGGAGACTCAATTCATATATTTTCATTATAGCTGTTTTTAAAAGTTGTTATAAATAAAATGCAAAAAATAAATGCATGCACACACACAAATAGGCTATCTCACAGTTTGATAGATTTTGTGTCTGTTCAAAGAATAAACAGATTTGTATGATAAAGCTTTTCCTGGACTCTAGATTGCAGATTTTTCTTGAGGGGGGAAGATAGTGTTTCTGAGTATTTCCTGTCTAAAGACCAAGAAACCATCCCTGCCTGTAAGTAAACAAGCATGTCAGAGAAATTAATTTTATGTCTGCATAGCTTCTTTTTCTCCTCCTGGGAACATTAAAATATGCAAAAACACAATGTAAAGTAGTTTAGTGCAGGAAAAATGTCTTACTGTACTGTACTTTGTTCCACTTACTATAGTAACTGACTTTCACTGAAGGATTGATTAAATGCTAGTTGTTGGGGGGGGGATTAAAATGCAACTTTTGTGTGTTTGTTCCAGATCTGCTGCATGATGGTCACAGCTTGGAAAAGTTCTTTTTTTAAAACTACCGCTCAGCAAATCTCCCAGAATATTGTATGGACAATAGACATGCTGGCTGGGGGATTCTGGAAGGTAGTCCAAAAATTACAAATCTAGGATTTCCTACTTCTAAATATGGTGTCAATGTAAGAGTCAGTGTGGTGCAGTGGTTTAAGTGTTGGACTACAACTCTGGAGACCAGGGTTCGATTCTAGCTATGGAAACCTACTGGATGATCTTGGGCAGGTTACACCTTCTCGGCCTCAGAGGCTGGTGATAGCAAACCCCCTCTGAATAAATCTTCCCAAGAAAATCCTGTGATAGTTTCACCTTAGGGTCACCATAAGTTGGAAATGATTTGAAGGCACAGAGCAACAACAACAACATCTTGCAACTACGGGCACCAAAGGCATACGTCACACTTAAAGCTGCTGGTACATTGTGCCCTCTGCCAGACAATACCAGAGGCAGACAGTGGCAAATCCCTGAATGTGTCTCTGTGATGCCAAGATTGCAGAAATAACAGTTCTTGTGCACTGGGCATATCTGAAAAGTGATGCATGTATTTGTTCATTTGAATAGATCATCTACCAGTGGATTGTTCCAGTGGGATGGATCCAGTCTGTCAAAGCAACTCTTATTAACATTTTAGTGTTAATAGAGTTCAGTAGACCTTCTTGTTGTTATGTGTTGATTCATACTTATTGTCATCTCATCACATGGTTTTCTTGGCAAGATTTACTGAGAGATTTTCCACTGCCTTCCTTAAGGCTAAGAAAGGGAAAACTTGCTCTAGTCACCCATGGGTTTGCACGGCAAAGAGTCAAACCCTGGTCTCCCAAAGTCTTAGTCCAACATTCAAACTACAACATCACATTGGCTCCTAATCACCGTGGACAAAGGTTCAATGGACCTTTGTTGGCGTTGTTAATTGCTCTTGAGTTAACCTTGACTCATGGTGACCCTGTGGATGAGACATCTCCAAGACTCCCTATCCTCAACTGTTCTGCTCAAAGGTCTGGAAGGTCTGGAAACCATGCCCTACGAGGAATGAGTTAGGGAGCTGGGTATGTTTAGCCTGGAGAAAGAAGATTAAGAGGTGATATGATAGCCCTGTTTAAATATTTGAAGGGATGTCGTATTGAGGAGGGAGCAAGCTTGTTTTCTGCTGCTCCAGAGACTAGGACCCGGAGCAACGGATGCAAGCTGCAGGAAAAGCAATTCCACCTCAACATTAGGAGGAACGTCCTGACAGTAAGGGCTGTTCGACAGTGGAACACACTTCCTCCGAGTGTAGTGGAGTCTCCCTCCTTGGAGGTCTTCAAACAGAGGCTGGATGGCCATCTGTCGGGGATGCTTTGATCTGGATTTCCTGCATGGCAGGAGGTTGGACTGGATGGCCCTTGCAGTCTCTTCCAGCTCTATGATTCTATGATTCTATAAGTTCTGCAGGCACAAGTCTGTGGCTTCCCTGATGGAGTCTAACCATCTGGCATGTGATCTTCCTCTCTTTCTGCTGCCCTCTAGTTTTCCCAGCATCATTGTCCTTTCTAATGAATCATACCTTCTCATGATGTGGCAAAAGTATGACAGTCTCAGTTTAGTCATTCTGATTTCCAGAGAAAGTTAAAACTTCATCTGTTCTAGAACCCATTCCTTTGTCTTCTTAGTCATCCATGGTATGGACGTTTCTCTCCAGGAAAGTATGCACAGTATTAAGTTACAATACTATGCATACTCTCCTGTAGAGTAAGGTCCATACTGTGGTCATCTAAGAAGACAAACAAAGTTACACTTGAACTGCATCTACATTGCAGAAATAATGCAGTTTGACACCACTTTAATTGCCATGGCTCACTGCATTGGAATTGTAGTTCTGTAGATTTCTAGCCTTTTCTGCCAGAGAGCTTTGGTGCTAAAACAAACTACAAATTCCAGAATTCCATAGGATGTAGCCATGACAAAGACGTGCCAAACTGCATTAATTCTGCCTTGGGGCAGCTGCCTGTTCCCATCAAAGTCAATTAAACTATCTTGTTGCACTGATTTCAGTGTATTTGTAGTGCAGCACATTTAGCCTGGCTCCTCAGCAAAAGCTTGTCTGACATGGGAGACCCTACCAGCAGCAATGCTATTGTAAGCATAGTCTCTTACCTCACTTGTTTTGTGTCTACACAGGAGCATTCAGTCTCACCGCCACAAAAAGGTAGTGCCATTGGTGACAAATAAAACTCTAGAAAGTTTAAATAATGATCCAACTTTAATTTTAATGCATAGCGAGTTTCTTCCCCAGTGGTTCTCTGGAATCAGAAACATTTTAGTACTCTCACCCTTGCACACATGCTCAAAAAGCACAAAGGATCCCAAGGTTCCATAAAATTATAAGCAATTAAAATGTAATTAGCTCTGCTCTAAGATCTCCTTGGTAATGGCCCCTGTATTCTGCCTAATTACAGCTGTACTTTCCAGACTCCCTTCTCCCCCAACCCATTTCCGAAATCCTCACAGCAACATGCTAAAGGTTTTTCTTGCTTTGAGGTGCCACCGAGGAGAAAGGGGTCATAATGGTCTTCTTTGTTGAGTGAAAGGGGGCAATTATAAGTAAGGAACAACCTAGCCATTAAAGGCACCTCTTAAAACTGACACACCCTCCCAATTCACAGAAAGATAGAGAATTTTAGGGAGAAGAGGTGTGGGGGGAGATAAAACACTTTGCAGAGGATCTTTATCACTATGGAAAAGCAATCTCCATGTATTTATTTAATCTTTAAATAAACTTTGGGGGCATGAGAGAAATCAAGCAAGATAACAACCTTTTGCTGAACCAAGTTTAAATACATGGAAATAAATGTGCAATGTATATTTTGAAAAAAATCCCTCTTCAGTCTTTTGTAGCTAGGTAATCAGGGCCCCAAACAGACAGGCCAAAATAAAGCTGCTTTGGTCACTTTGGAGGTATGCTGTTTCAATGATGCATGCATCTAAGAGTCTGGAAGCTGCACCAAGGCTGCACTCAGGTCGCAGCTTTGGCGCAGCTTCCGGACTCTAGGACGCATGCATCATTGAAACAGCATACCTCCAAAGTGACCTAAAGCAGCTTTATTTGGCCTGTCTGTATGGAGCCCATGGCTGTCTAAATCAAATTGCAAGTCCCAGCTAGAGTAGACCAACTGAATCAACTGGATTTAACATAACGGAGACTTTTGTTACGCACCTTCAAGTCACTCCAATTTACAGTGACCCTATCTCAGAGTTTCTTGCCGAAGCGTCTTTCGCCATTGCCTTTATTTAGGCTGAGAGAGTGTGATTGCCCGTGGTCTGTGGCCGAGTGAGATGAAGGCCCTGGATCTCCTGAGTCTCATACACAAACCACTATACTGCACTGGCTCTCCATCCAGTTGGTAACTGGACTTAGGCCAGGGCATGATAATATTGCTGTCCAGATGTTGTTGGGCTGTAGGTCCAGTAGCAACAGTCAGCATTGCCAGTGGTGTGGAATGCTGGGCGCTGCAGTCCCAATAGCATTTGGGAGACCACATGCTTTCCACCTCTTTCTGGCTATAAAATATCAATGGTTATTGGTGTTTTCTGAATCTTTGGAAGTGTGTGTTTCCTTTATGGTCGGTATGCACAGCCCCTTAGTATTTTTAAGGATTTTACATTTTTTACTGTTACACTAATGTGATGTTTTAATTATGTTTTAAAACTGTACTTTTTGTTGTTGTTTCTGTTGTTTGTAAGCATCTTTTGAGAGCTGCTTTCGGCCCAATTTGGGAGAAAGGTGGCTTATGAATAAAATATATTAATAAAATAATAAATAAAAATGAATGGAGTGGGTGTGCTGGGGTTTTTAAATGATAATGCTTTGCTAGCATATTTGATAAGTTAAGGACACCTTTGCAGGGTAAGCCCAAAGGGCTAGCTCACTCCATATTCTCTTTATCTCTGCTATATGCCCAAAGCAGCACATTTGGAGACAGAGGGGCTCTGAAAGAGGTCCATGTTTTACGAGTAACAACTGTTGATAGATCAACCTCTCCTTCATAAGTGTGAGGTCAGATTTAGCTTTCATGGTTCTCAGTCACTGGTAGTTCTCTCATTGAATGCACCTCCTCCTTTTCTTAAAAAAAGCAAAAAGCTCTGCGCTTGTGGTTTCCTTGTGAAGTTGGGACACTGATTTTTTTCATATGTTAGGCACTATTGGGTTTCTCTACCATCAAGGGTTGCAAAGCAGAAAATATGATCACCAGACCTACATTGTCATACCACAGTGCTCTGCAGATGTAGAATATGGACACTTTAGCTTTGGTCAGATGGAATGTGTGATTTTATGCCACTGTCTATGAAATCAGAGAGCCAAACTGGGACTTTGGGGATCCAGTTTCTAGTCCCTACTGCACCCTGAAACTCAGTGGCTGACCCGGGCAAGTCTTTCTCTCAAGCTAACCTATTTAATGGTATTGTTGTGATGATGAGAAGAATCGTGCTTCCATCTAACTGCTGGGGAGGAAGGACAGAAGTGTAAGAAATACACACAATAATAAATAAATATGTGCAGCTGTTGCTGTGTGAGTTTTCAATGCACTCTGGTAATGGCAGGCTCACTTCTGTGAATCTTGTATGGCCTGAGGTCTGTAATTTCTTCCACAGTCTGCACAGTTATGTTAATTATGGGACATCAGGGTCCTTAATTTTCAGGTAGTTTGAACCTCTTGTTCTATTGCAACATATTAGCTTCATAGGAAGTGTCTGTTAGATTTGAGAAAGTCTTGTTTTGAGAACTGAGAAGCTGCACTTATCTCAAAGTGTGCCAGGCATACTGCTATGCCCCTCAAAGTACAAGTCCCAGACATCCTTGTACAAGGGTTCTTGTTTTCATTTTCCAGCCTAGTAGAATATCTAGGATTTACTCTGATAGAACATTATTTGATCCGGCAAGTCTTCCGATAGATCATGCATTGGATAAAGAAAAATAAGTGCACATAAACATGCTGAAGCACAGTCTACAACAGCGACAGGGAGTGTTTGACCTTTTAATCTTGGAGTGAAACTGTATTTTAACTATGTTTTAAGTGTTTTAGTTGTTTTTCATTATTTTTTAAAAATAATGTTGATATTTAATTTCTTTTTAACTTTTGTAAATTAGTATTTTAGTTGGACTTTTTAAATATTATTGTAAGTTGCCTTGGATCCCATTTTAAGAGAAAGATAGGATGTAAGTGCTATAAATAAATAAATAAATAAATAAATAACATTGTGGCAACACACCTCCCATCAGTTCTAGCCATCATAGCCAATATTAATAGATCACAGGACTGTAGTCCAACAATAACTGGAGGGAGGCACTAATTCCTCATCTCTGCTTTATAATTTAGCATTCTCTTCCCCCCCGCCCCTATGATAATGCACTCACTGCCCAGGCTGGGCCTTTCTGAATCTCTGGGTCCAGGTAAATTTATCCCCACCCCATCCCACTTGCATTCTTGGACCTTATGTGCCCCCTTTATCTTAAGAGCTCAAAGCATTTCACTTCCTATACATCACAAGAATTTGTACAGTGCTGTGATAAATTTGTACTGAGGCTGTCCTATGCCTCCACCCCATTTTGTCCATTCTATTGACAGGCCTGGCGGAGGCACCTGAATAGCTCCACCTGTCCTATTGAGGCATAGCATCCAGTTTTGCTGGTTTATCAGAGCTTCCACCAAACCCCCAAGACTCAGATATTTGGAGGTATTATTGCTGAACTACAAATCTCTGATATTTGGAGATATTGCTGCTGAACTACAACTCCCAGCATGGCCAGTGGAATTGCAGAGGTTGTAATATAAAAACATGAACTTCTCATTTTGGGCCCTGAGCCAGTGGAACTCAAGCATTGCACTGTGCTTCAGGAGGGCCATTTAAAGCAAGGTAACAATCAATGTACACCCTAATCCACAAAATAGGAACACAAAAGACTGCAGCAACTATAGGACCATAGCATTAATCTCCCAAGCAAGCAAAATTATGCTCAAAGTTTTGCAGCACAGACTCCAATCATACATGGAGAGAGAAATCCCAGACGTGCAAGCAGCGTTCAGGAAAGGAAGAAGCACTAGGGACCACATTGCAAAGATACAATGGCTAAAAGAGGGTACAAAGGAATTCCGGGGGGGGGGGGAATCACCATGTGCTTCATAGACTACAGCAAAGCATTTGACAGCATAGATAACGAAAAGCTGCAGACGGCTTTTAAGGTCATAGAAGTGCCACCATATTTGATAGACCTCATGAGAAATCTGTATATGGGATAAGAGGCTGCTTTTAGATTTCAGAGAAACAGATTGGTTCCCAGTTGGAAAGGGGGTGAGGAAAAGCTACATTCTATCACCCTATCTGTCCAACTTTTATGCAGAAAATATCATAAGAGCACAGTTAGACTCAAAAGGAGGTGTGAAGATAGGAGGAAGGAACATCAACAATCCAAGATATGCAGGCGACACCATACTACTAGCAGAAAATATCACACACTTGGAACAGTTACTAAAGAAGGTCAAAGATTAAAGTGCAAAGGCAGGCTTAATGAAGAAAACAAAAATAATGACCATGGAAGAAATACATAGATCTTACCTAGACAATTAGGAAATTGAAATAGTGAAAGAATTCCCATACCTAGGATCAATTATTGATCAGAATGGAGACTGCTATCAAGAAATCAGAAGAAGACTAGGAATGGGAAAGAAATGTCATGAAAGCCATGAAAGAAGTAGACAAGATCCTAAAGAATAAAGATATACAAATGGCCACTAAAATTAAAATCATCCAAGCCATCGTATGTCCCTGTCACCATGTATGGATGCTATAGCTGGACAGTGAAGAAAGCAAACAGAAAGAAAATGAACTCCTTAGAGATGTGGTGTAGGAGGAGAGTGCTGAGGATACCATGGACAACCAAAAGGAGAAAATAAGCGGGTCCTTGAACAGATCATGCCTGAAATCTCCTTGGAAGCCAAGATGTTCAAATTAAGGCTGTTGTTCTTTGGCCATATAATGAGAAGGCACGAGTCATTAGAAAATATGCTAGGAAAAGTAGAGAACAGGACAAAGAAAGGAAGACTGCATGCCAGATGAATAGACTCAGTTGGAGAGATCATGGGCCTAGATTTGCAGGACCTAAGCAGAACAGTGGAGGGGCTTGGAGAAGTCTCAATCTTAGAGTGGCCATGAATCCAGTCGACTTGTGACAGTTAACAACAACTGTGGTAAATTTTGGTGGGGGAACAAACAAACATATACACACATACAGCTCAGCTAATGTGTCATGCTTTTAACCCTTCGGTTCTATAAATTCTCCTTTAACGTGAAACTGAGAATGACTTGCCTGGAGGAATAGTTGGTGGCCCCCATGACTGAGCTAGAGGTTGGGGCCTGCATATAGATGGGATTTTAACGCTAAAGTCTGTCTGTGTCATGGGCAGATTTTTAGGGGTGTGCGTGATCCCGCAGTCATGGTCTTCCATGTGTAATTGTTCCATGTTTCATCGCTTCTTCTTTTCCACCCAAAACACCTAAATAAGTGACAAAGGGAATCATAGTGGAACAAAATATGAAGGGTGACACATTCCTCAGGAGAAGAATAAAATAGGCAAGAATGCCTTTGAGCATGGGCAGAGTGCAGTAAACGTTTAAAGTGTTACACACAACTTGGGAGAGAGGACTGCCAGGGCTGCATCTGCACTGCGGAATTAATGCAGTAGTTTGACAGAGCTTTAACTGCCATGGCTCAATACTATGCAATTCTGGGATTTGCGGTTTTGTGAAACATTTAGCCTTCTCTGTCAGAGAGTTCTGGTGTCAAAACAAACTACAAATCCTAGGATTCCATAGGATGGTTCCATGACAGTTAAAGTAGTGTCAAACTGCATTAATTCTGCAGTGGACGGCACCCTTACCTCAGAGGGATGGCTTCCAGAGATTAGTTTGAGCCCCTTATCCAGGGAGTAGCTACTGGGGATGGGCAAAATGAAGGCATTATCCCCCCCAAACAAGAATGCTGCATGTGCAAAGATAAGAACAGGTTGATTAAGAAACAATGGAATATTAAAATAGAGTTCTTCTAGTCTAGGAAGTTAAGTATAAGAATAAAGATGGTATTGAGTATAGAAGTTAGGATTAGACAAGCACTTTTGTATAAGATACGTATAAGTGTATCTTTTCTTTTTATATATAGGTATGAATATAATTTTAAACAGTTTGTTTGTATACTTGTTTGTCTTTGTCTTTCTGTTTTATGTTAAAAAATAAATTTTATAGATAGATAGATAGATAGATAGATAGATAGATAGATAGCTTCCCCCACCCTGCATTAAATTTTCCTTCAATCCTCAACTTTCTAGGATTGCACTGAAAATATTCACTCCTAGAACCCTTATATTTGTTGTGTTTACATTCGTTTGGCCACTTTGCCTTTGGATGCCTAAAGTGCATTTTTAAATGCTTAACTGAACTTTTAAACTACTGCAGTGCTAGGAACTGGGGGACTGAAAGAAAATATAAAGGGGGGAGGGCAGAAAACTAATTTTGAGGGGCACAGTCCTATTTTTACATGGGTTTATATGGGGTTGCAGGAATTAAGCAGAGAAGCGGAGGACAGGGGGTCTTGGAGATATCTCATCCATAGGGTCGCCATGAGTTGAGATCAACTGGAGGGCAGTTAACAGCAACAACAAAACACACACACACACACACACGTTACACCTCTGCCCAGGCTCCCATGAACAATGGAAGTCAAGAGAGTACAAAGCAATGTGAAGATTTCATGGCTGGCATCCATAGTTTTGTGTGTGTTTTTCAGAGCTATGTGGCCCTGTTCTAGAAGAATTTATTCTCGACTTTTTGCCAGCAGCTGTGGCTGGCATCTTCTCTGATGCTGGCAAAACATGAGGAATAAACGCTTCTAGCAACTTTTAAACATTTCCAGGTGGTGCCACATTTCTTCTCTGGCATGGGTGGCTGTCATAAAACAGAGGGGGGAGCATCTAGTTAAGGAGGGAGGGGATATTGGGATTTATTTTATTGTATTATATGGTTTTTACTGACGTAAGCCGCCTCGATCTTGTGGATAGAAATAAATTATTAGTTTTTTTGGTGGGATTTTCGGACTTTGTGGCCATGTTCTAGAAGAGTTTATTCCTGATGTTTTGCCAGCATCTGTGGCTGACATCTTTAGAGAATTATTATTATTATTATTATTTTGAGAAGCATCTAGTTTGAGCAGCCTCTAAATCTGAGAAGGAAAACATGGGAGAGAGAAATCCAGAGAGCCCCATCAGCTCCCAGGATTGTATTCCTGAGGGCAGTTTTCTATGTGTTTGGCTTGGAAAAGAGAGGCTTCTTTGGCCTTTTTGGAAGGAGGAGAAGTGTGGGGAGGGTTGTTGTTGTTATTGCTGCTGCTCTACAGCCAATCTGCCTGCTCACAATCATCATGATGACTGGAGGTGAAGAACCATCATCCAAGGTAAATTGCTTCTCTCTTTTAAAAGTAGCCACAGGCTTGCAAGGGGGGTGGAGAGGGTGGTGGTGAAAGAATTTGGAGAGCCCCATTTTGGCCTCTGATTGGCCAACCTGGTTCCTGCCTGTTGTGCCTGGGCTGGCCAATCCTGGGGAGGGAGGCTGGTCCCTGGGGTTTGAATCTGATTGGGCGATGGGAGATTTTGGGAAGGGGCTTAAGGCAGGCAGGCAAGGGCCCTTTGCTGGAGCTGGGAAGGGGGAAGAGGGAAAGGCAAGGAAGGAAGGAGGGAAGGGAAGAAGGAGGGAGCCAGGCAAGGGGCCGGCCTGGAATTGATTAAGTTGGGAGGAGAAAGAGGAGAAGGAGGCTGGGCGAAGCTGCAACTCAGCCTGGGGGCCCTCCTTTGAAACTGACTAATTGGGGAGGGAGGACACAAAGGGAAGAGAGAGGCGCTGGGAGAGCAGCGCAGCGAGGAAGAGGTCCTGCTGGGTGAGTGGAGCCCTCTTCCCCCCTCCTCCAACAAGAGCCTGAAAACAGAGAGAGAGAAAAGTTTGGAAACTTGTGCCAGGAGCAAAGTCCTAGTGACAGATCCCAGCTCACCCTGGGAGGAGGCGATCGGGTGTCCCTAAGAGCAAGGAAGGAGGGAGACACAGCCATCACCAGCACCACCATCCAGCACCATGCGCCTTGCTGATGCCTCCTTGGCCAGCTGCCCACTGCTCCTTCCTCTGCTCCTCCTGGGATCCTCCTGCTGGGCCCAGTTCCACGGGGAAAAGGGCATCTCCATCCCGGACCACGGCTTCTGCCAGCCCATCTCCATCCCGCTCTGCACCGACATTGCCTACAACCAGACCATCATGCCCAACCTGCTGGGCCACACCAGCCAAGAGGACGCCGGCTTGGAGGTCCACCAGTTCTACCCGCTGGTCAAGGTCCAGTGCTCTCCGGAGCTCAAGTTCTTCCTCTGCTCCATGTACGCCCCAGTCTGCACCGTCCTGGAGCAGGCCATCCCGCCGTGCCGGTCCATCTGCGAGAGGGCCCGCCAAGGCTGCGAGGCCCTCATGAACAAGTTTGGCTTCCAGTGGCCCGAACGGCTCCGCTGCGAGAACTTTCCCCGCCATGGGGCCGACCAGATTTGTGTGGGGCAAAACCACTCCGAAGAAGGGGGCTCGCCTGCGCTCATCACTAGTGCCACTCCCATTGCTGGGCAAGGAACTGTAGGCCCACCGCGTTACGCCACTCTTGACCATCCTTTCCACTGTCCACGGGTCCTCAAGGTGCCCAGCTACCTCAACTACAAGTTCCTGGGAGAGAAAGACTGTGCGGCGCCTTGTGAGCCCACCAAGAGTGATGGCCACATGTTCTTCAACCAGGAGGAGATCCGCTTTGCTCGCATCTGGATCCTCATCTGGTCTGTCCTGTGCTGTGCCTCCACCTTCTTCACCGTCACCACCTACCTGGTGGATATGCAACGCTTCCGCTACCCAGAGCGGCCCATCATCTTCCTCTCAGGCTGCTACACCATGGTCTCTGTGGCCTACATTGCTGGATTTGTCCTGGAGGAGCGGGTGGTGTGCAACGAACGCTTCCAAGACGATGGCTACCGGACCGTGGTGCAAGGCACCAAAAAGGAAGGCTGCACCATCCTCTTCATGATGCTGTACTTCTTTAGTATGGCCAGCTCCATCTGGTGGGTCATCTTGTCCCTCACCTGGTTCCTTGCTGCTGGCATGAAGTGGGGCCACGAAGCCATCGAGGCCAACTCTCAGTACTTCCATTTGGCAGCCTGGGCCGTGCCAGCGGTCAAGACCATCACCATCCTGGCCATGGGACAGATTGATGGCGACCTTCTCAGTGGTGTCTGCTTTGTGGGCCTCAACAACATAGACCCACTTCGGGGCTTTGTTTTGGCCCCACTCTTTGTCTACCTCTTCATTGGCACGTCCTTTCTATTGGCGGGCTTCGTGTCCCTTTTCCGCATCCGCACCATCATGAAACACGGCGGCACCAAGACGGAGAAGTTGGAGCGCCTCATGGTGCGCATTGGGGTCTTCAGTGTCCTGTACACGGTCCCAGCCACCATTGTCATTGCCTGCTATTTCTACGAACAGGCCTTCCGTGAGCATTGGGAGCGGAGCTGGATTAGCCAGAACTGCAAGAGTTTGGCCATTCCCTGCCCGCTTCAGTACACCCCGCGCATGACCCCGGACTTTACTGTCTACATGATCAAGTATCTCATGACTCTCATTGTGGGCATCACCTCAGGCTTCTGGATCTGGTCAGGAAAAACCCTTCACTCCTGGAGGAAATTCTATACCAGGCTAACTAACAGCAAACATGGAGAGACTACCGTTTGAAAAGAGAGTGGAGGGACTGGAGAGCTCAGGTTAGCCAGCTCAAAAAAGTTTCAGACAAACAGACAAAAACAACAACAGAAAACCAAGAGGTGCTTCATTTCAGGAGCTGCATGTGGGGCTGTTTGTTCTTTAGGGGAGTCTCTCTGGCATTTGGGGGGTGGGGGTCCTGTGTTTTCAGGGCTGAGACTTCCTCTGACAATCAGAGAGAAACCACAGAGGAACAGGAGGAAAAGAACAAGGGAGAGGGACCGAAGTATTTAAAACCGTCTCCTTTAATTAAAACACAATCTAAACCTTTTTTTTTTTTGCTTTAGGTTTTTATTAACTATTAAAGGGTGTCATTTTGTAATTAAAATTGTAAATAGCATTTGTAAATTTAATTATATATTTCTATTTAAAAAAAAAAAAGAGAGAGAGAAAACACCAGCAAGGATGCAGAAAATATTCAGAGGTTCGGAGAAAGGAAAGTGTTTCTTTCCCCTCTCCCCCTCCTTCTTTGGGTACTAAATTTTTTCCCTTTGACTCTGCCATACCCTCCCCTCCGTATGGAGCCAAGAGGACTGCGTGCTGTTTGGGTTGGCCCTTAATAGGACTTTTTTGGCTTAAACTTTTCATAAGAGCCAGGTTTGGAATCCCTCACCCCCGCCCGCCCTGCAAAAACACATCTCCAACAACTCCCCTTTGGAGACTACAGTTTTTGGTACGAATCCAAAAAAAGACTTCTCCCATCTCTCTCATTTTTTCCTCTCCACTTTGAAAGGTTTGCAAGTAATGTTCTGTATCTATGAAAATAACGTTTGGAAGTGAGGGGGATGTGAGCCTACTCCTCTTTGCTGAAATTTGGGCTCTGGCCTGGCTGTGAGGATCTCCTTATGGTTATTTCTAGTAAAGAATTGTTACCTCCAACAAAGGTTTTTATTGCCTTAAAGCTGCAGAATTCTTTTTTTTTCTGTTGCATTTGTACATTTCTATTTTGTTTCCTAGATGTTTTGTACAAAAGGTGTCTTTTTAAAAACTACATTTCCTTTATTAAACAGACTTGTTCTTTGCATATCCAATTTGAGTTTTTTCCCCTTGAAAGCAGCAGCTTCCAGAAACAATCAGCTTGTGAGATGTCCCTCAGTCCATTCTATATACAGTAGTTGAAGGTGCAAAGTAGCCTTCATAGAGTGACACACAATAACCCTTTGCTGAAGAGTTGGATCTACTTTTTTCTAATTGAAAGTGGTTTTAAAAAACCCCAAAAGTATTTGGTGACATTTTAGGAAGTCTAAGGAAAATGTTTTCACAATCTAGAAAAGCTATGTGTTGCAGAAATCTTATGTTATCATGCTTCCCGTCTCCCCCTTCTTGAAAAAATGTGGAAGAAAGAAAATAACATTGTATTGTATTGGTGGAAATGTGAAATCACTTTCCCTTTATTTCCCCTTTCATCGCTGAAAGGTTAAATTTAAAATACTTGGTTAGTTTCATAAACATCTTTATGGGGAAATTACAGATTTGTGAGTTTGCTCAGTAAAACAGCAAGTAATAGTAAAAGAGGATTGTGTTAAATGAAAACTAGTAACTCAATCCTAATATTCTTTTTTTTTTAATTTAGTTTTCTGATGTTTTTCTCAATGCAATTGAATTACAAAAGTGTTAAGGAACTCAGGCTGTGGCTTCCATGTGGGCTACTTTTCATGCTAGAATTCTTCACAAAAGCCCTTTATAGGAGGAACAGGGCTGAAACGTATGTGGACATCATCCTATGTGACTTCACATGCATGCATTTTGCAGTATATTTATGTACAGCAAAAAAAGGGGGGGGGCTATTTTTCTATTTATTTAGACCTCCATTATTATTATTTTTTAAAAGTGACTGATTTAAATTGTTTTAGAACCTGGTATGCTTCTGTCTTGACAGTGAAAATGTAAATGTAACAACTTGATCCTACACGTTTTCACACAAAATTAAGTTGCATTAAGTGCAGTAAATCTCACTCCTAAGGGATCAGCAGCCTAAATTATGAAAATATGCCAAAAAGAGGGGGGCACTGTATAACAAATGGTTGTCTTTTTAAAAATGTTACTAATCAATATTTTAAGTCACATTTCCTTCAAAACATTTTTCCTTCGTTAATGTTTTCACAGAATTCAGATAATTTGGTACCAGTTGGAATTCCTTATTAGCTGCACACACATAACCATTTTTGCAAGCTTCTAGAGGGGTTTACTGCAGTGGCTCAGATCCTAACCAGAAATTAGCTAGCAAAATTCTTTCCATTCTTGTGGGATGATCACACCTCTAGCAATACCTCTCCTGAAAACTACAGGTCAAGCCTGGAAGAAGGGGGAAAAAGGGAGGAAACATTCTTACTGGCATAGATGGTTTAAAAATTGAAATTAAGAAAAAATAATCCTATTTTCAATTCAGTTTTTCAGGGGAGGTTGTGAGTACTTCTCTCATTTTTCCATCTGCCTTTCCTTTTTCCTAATAGAATTCTGACTGTGAAACTTGTGTGGTTGAGAATTCATATGCTGAAAGTTGTGCTGTTGTTACTGTTTTCCTTCTGAATATTTAAAAATCTTTCAATAGGTCTTACATCCTTGGATAAAAATGTATGGTGTCACATTACCATTGCACCTAATGTTTGTAGAAGAGCAAGCTTTTGGTCTGCAGGTTGGACCAATATAGACAAAGGAAAGATGATGCAAAAAAAAGGAGTTTTCCTATTCTGTAGCTTTTCCTGGAAAGAAGCGGGCACATTTGTGGCTTCTATATTTTAAGGGTTGCTATAACAGAGTGAAGGTGAAGAAGGCAGCCTCCAGTTTCTTCCCCACCCCCAGACACACACATATCCTCTTCAATCAGAAGGGAGTATAGTTTAAAGCCAAAAGTCAGAGGGTGACTAAAGCAAACCAGATGGACACTGGAAGGCTAAAAACATGTGTCCAGTATCAAAGCAGTCCAACTCTTCCAGATAGAGGAGGAGCAAATTCCATCTTGTCTTTTAAAAAATGAATGGGAGTTTACTCTCTGGTTTTCCCTCTGGTGTTGGGATCTTTTCTGCCTTTCAGCCAAGCATGTCAATACCACTCCCTCCTTGTTCCCAGTTAAAGCAATTTTACCCACAGCCACAAAATGGATTTTTCCAAAGCAAGTGGTGGGTCTGGGATGGTTTAAAAGCAGAGGTGCTTTCCACTGCCTCCATTTGAGATCCAAAATCCAGAGCTGTGGCAATTTAAAGACTAAAACTCTCAGAATCCACGATCATGTAGACTGGTGGATTCTGGGCGATGTAACCCAAACAAGTTAATTTCCCTAGTCCTGTTGTTGTGTGGCTTCAAGTCATCTACGGCTTTTATGATGACCCTATCGTGGGGTTTTCTGGGGCTGAGATGGTGTGACTCACCCAAGGTCACCAGCAGGTTTCCATGGCCTAGTGTGGTTAATGCTATGCTCAAACCACAACACCACACTGGTGTTTTTGTATGTGGCCCTGCCACATACAAAACGCACAAAAACTTTAGACTTTCCACTTTTCATCTCAAAAATCCCCAGACTCTTCTCCTCACTCTCTTTCTTTCACAGAAGGGGTACTGTCTTTTCGACCTTCCCTTTCTTTTAATTCGCCCAATTTCGGTATTCCTTCTTCCTTCCCAGTTGAGGACATATGTCCATAGAAGAATGTAGCTCTCTGGGTGCTAACTCACAGATTCAAACCTTAGGTTCTGCTGCCAAGCCTGTCTCCATTTTTTCTTCTGTCAGATTTGCATTTCTTTCTTTTCCATGTAGTTCTCGTCCAGCGTTTTCCCCAAACGTCTTACGAACCCTTTTGTCTTATGAACCCTGTAAAAAAGCACCACCAGATGGATCTCATTAGTTTCCTTTTTTGTTGTTTTTTTTGGCAAAGTTACTCCAGCCGTTGGCCCCACACAAGTAGGGACTACTCCCAAACTTTTTTGTACGCCTTCTCCCTCCACCTTTCTGAGTCCAGTGGACAGAACACTCCAACGTGGACCCCAGGGGGAGTGGAGAATGGACTTCCTCTGCCAAGGAATGTTGGGGCCTTGGGTTTAACTCCCCCTGCATTTTCTTCTTAATTTAATCCTTCTGGTTCTGCAAGCCTAGGAAAACAAGACCGTCTAATGTCAAGACAGTTTATATCAGGCTGCCTCTCTCTGGTGTGTAGTTTAACAAAGGCCGAAAACTTTTCTCTCTCCCTCCCACCCATGTCCTTTCTTTCCTTGCTAAGTGTGTACTTTTGAGTTCAAGCCCCCCCATCTTCTCTCCTCCATCACCCCATCATTGTTTTGTTTATTTGTTTGGATGCAGGGAGATGGGATGACAAAACCATATGCTTGTGACAGGAGGGCAAAAATGCCCTATCCATCTCTCTTGGGGGGGGTGAGGGTAGGGGAAGGAGGTAATGTTTAAAAGGTTATATATAATTTTTGGGTCTCAGGATCAAGATTCTGACAACTCGGATGACTCAGGAAGGAAGAGTTGCAATATATCAGTCTCTCTCCATATGTATGTATGTATGTATCGGGTCAAGATATATATACACACACACATATACACACACTCGGCCCTCCGTTTTCGCTGAGGATATGTTCTGGACCCATCCCCCATGAAAATGGAGACTCGCCAATATTCAAGCCCCATAGGCTTGAATGGGGCGTGTGCCTGTGAGTGTGTGCAGGGTGTATGCCATGGGGGCATGCCCCATTGAAAATAAGAAGAGGTTGTCCCTCCGTGAATATTCAAGATTGTGGACCTCAGGTCCACAAGAACGAAGGGGTGACTGTGTATATGTCTCAGGGTCAAGATTCTGACAACTTTGATGACTCACAAAGATGTAAGAACCCATCTTAAGGAACAGAAGAAGGGCCAAACTAAATATATATACAGTACTGTGTATTGTACAGTGGACCCTTGTTATACGCTGGGGTTTGGTTCCAAGATCCCCTGTGGATAACAAAATCTGTGGATGTTCAAGTCCCATTAAATATAATGACATAGCAAAATTATGTCCCTTATAAAAATGGAAAATCAAGGTTTGATATTTGAAATTTATACTTTTTGGGGAACATTTTCAAACTGTGGATGCTTGAATCCATGTATTAAAAATCTGTATATAAGAAGGGCCGACTGTATAAATATTGCAATTCCTCCTTCCTGAGTCATCAAAGTTGTCAGAATCTTGACCCTGAGGCTTTAAAAAAAGATGACTTTTTTAACATTTAAAATTGAGTGATTACCCCCTTCCCCTACCCTCACCTCCACCCCAAAGAGGGATGCATAGGAGGGCATTTTTGCCTTCCCACTTAAAGTTGACACACACAGGCTTTGAAATGGAGATTTCTTCCCTAGCAAAAGCAGCAGTCTGCTTAACACATTAAGAATCCCAGCTGTCAGGGGAAGGGAGAAAAGCCCTGCAAAGTTTGATCTAGGCTGCTGGGGTGGATTTTTTCTTCTTCTTCCCTCACCCACCCATATTATTTTAGTGGAAGACAAGAGTAGGGAGGCTGTTCGTGCAATAAATTGTTACAGACTTAGAGTTATTTGGATGAGGGGAGGGGGGAGAAAGACAGAGAAGCGATCAGCTTGGTGGAATATGAAATTCCTTTGCAGCAGACGGGAAGGCTGTCCAGTCCTGCAGACAAAAAAGCCCTTCTTGAAATGACTCACAGTTGCAAAAGAGTCAACCAGAGCTGTTTCATGAAATAGCATAAAAGGAGGGGAAGGCCGGGGTTTGGTTTCCCAGCCAGGCTTTTTGGTTCCAACTTTTTTTTTATCACGACACACTTGGGGGGAAAATTGGAGGAACAGCTGCTGCTGCTGCGGCTTGACTTCGCATCCTGAGCAATGTCTGGACCGTGCAAGGCCACCCTTGCGTGAAAAATAGCCTCCCAAAGCTATGGCGAGAGGACTGTTGTGATAAATTCCAGGGGATGGGGACATTGCGCTGGAAGGATTTGGTGCAGGCTGCTGCGTCTTCTGAGGAGAATCCTAAACTCAGTCAAAGTCACATATTTTCCTCCACAGACATCAAAATCATACATTTTCCACCACATACATCATAACAATCATAAAAAGTGCACTCAGGGCATGGCGCTCAGCTACAGGCCAAACTGGTTTTTGTGAGGTAAATGACAGGTGTCCATGCCAGAGAATTGGCTGAGGGGTCAGTTTGGCCTTTCCTCAGTTCCTTCAGGTGGGCTCTTCCACCTTTTTGATTTTGGAAGTCTCACACTAATATAGCAATAGCAAGTACATTTCTATACCACTTATCCATGCGCTGAAGCACTCCCTGAGCGGTTTACAAAGTGTAAGCTAATTGCCCCCAACAATCTGGGTACTCATTTTAGCAACCTCCTTGGAAGGATGCAAGCCTGAAGCCTGAGCCCTTTTGCTGAGATTGAACTCGCAACCTTATGGTTTGTGAGTGAATGGTTGCAGTACAGGCATTTAACCACTGCGCCACCAGGGCTCTTATTTGTGTATGTGTGTTGTGTGGCTTCAACTCATTTCTGACTTATGGCAACTTATGGCAACCCTTTCATAGGGTTTTCTCTACAACATTGTTCAGAGGGGTTTGACATTGCCTTCCCCTGAGGCTGAGAGTATGTGACGTGCCCAAAGGTTGCCCACTGGTTTTCATGGCAGAGCAGAATGTTGGACCCTAGTCTCCAGAGTCGTAGTCCAATGTTCAAACTACTACGCCACAATAGGATTTCTACACAGATATTTATTGTTAGTTTTGGGTGCCTTCAAGTCATTTCTGACTTATGGCCATCCTGAGACAAACATATCACAGCGTTGTTGGGGTTTTTGTTTTGTTTTTTTGGCAAGATTTCTTCAGAGGAGGTTTGCCATTGTCTTCCCCTGAGGCTGAGAGTATGTGACTTACTCAAGGTCTCCCAGTGGATTTCATGGCCAGGCTGGAAACTGAATCCTAGTCTCCAACTATATACCACAACAGGACTCATACACAGATGTTTGCTGTTTTTGTTGTGTGCCTTCAAGTCATTTTCAACCTATGGCGAACGTAAGGCAAACCTATCATGGGGTTATCTTGCCAAGATTTGTTCAGAAATGGTTTGCCACACCTTCCCCTGAGGCTGAGAGTATGTGACTTGCCAAGGTCTCCCTGTGGGTTTCATGGCCGAACATGAAAACAAACCCTGGTCTCAAGAATCGTAGTCCAACACTCAAACCACTATGCCATGCTGACCTTTGCTGCTAAATTTGTTGCTTTAATGGCAAAGCTTGAGGACATTTTTTAAAATTGTTTTACTATAGCGTCCAGAATTTTCTACCCAGCACAAACAACAGTCTCCCTGTTTGTGGGATTCTGGGATTTATAGTAAAATAATGAGACTATAGTTTCCAAGCTCTGCTGAATTTTAGAGTTGCTTTGTGCCTTCCAACAGTTTCTGACTTATGGTGACCCTAAGGCGACCCTATCATGGGGTTTTCTTGGCAAGATTTGCCTTCCTCTGAGGCTGAGAGAGTGTGACTTACCAAAAGTCCCCCAGTGGGTTTACATGGGCCAAACAGAGATGCTATCACCCTGGCCTCCAGAGTCATAGCCTCTGCTATGCCACACTGAATTACACATTGACAAAAAGGTGCCTCTACACTGTGGAAATAGTGCTGTTTGAAACCACTTTAACTGCCCTCTGGCTCCATCCTACATGATCCTGGGATTTGTAGTTTGCTGAGGCTCCAGCATTCTTTGGCAGTGAAGGCTAAAGACCTTGTAAAACAAAAGATTCTCAGGTTCTATTGGATTGAGCTAGAGCACTTAAAATGATATCAAACTGCATTATTTCTACTGGGTAGATGCACCCAAAGATATTTCTTTTTCACTTGCAGTATGAGATGGGGATCATGGGAGGGGTAGTTTATTAGTAACTTCATGTGGGGTTTGGGTGAAAAGAACAGGATCAGGCTTAAGGATGCAGCTGGGTTCAACTTCAAACTTGTAGAGCCTTTTTTATTTCCTTGTGGAGGACAGCCCTGGAGAGAAATAAATATGGTATGACCAAATGCTTCCTGAGCAGCCTCCCTGCTCTAACAGCATTACATCCTTCGTCACTCAGTGAAGAGTAACTTTTCCCTGACTGCTGAGTAACCACAGGCGGTAAGTATCCAGAAATCTGGCACTGTGGAGAAAGGAGCTAAAGACACTGCTTACGGGAAGAGATTTAACCCCTCTGTTTGTTTTATAGAAACCATCGACTACAGAAAATGCAATCGTCTTCTTCATGGCCTATGTGCAATGTTTCTCAAAGTAGTGGTTCATGGGCTGGTCCTGGTCCATAAGCCATTGACTGCCAGCCCCTAGCAAGTTTCCAGGAAGGAAAGATACATCAGATACCGCACTGGCCTAGTCCCCCCTTCCCCAAACCATCATTCACCATAGACTAGAATTTACATCCCTTTCAGGCCAGCACAGGGATTTTGGGAATTGTAACCAGACACATCTAGAAGGTGTCAAGGCGATAAAGGTGTTGGGTCTATAGGTCCCCTCTTCTTCTGGCATTAAATAAACCCAAACCCAAGAAAACGGGGCTTTTTAAAATCTGCACCCATCCAGAAAATGTGTACTTGACATACAATATCATACCAGCTTGGTACAATTCTGTGTACCAAGTGGAATAAGAAGATTTATTTTTTTTAAAATTCACAGCAACAACAATAGCAGCAGCAGCAGTTGTTGTTGTTGTTATTCACTTCTCCCATTTATTTTTAAAAATTCACAGCAATAACAACAGTAATAATAACAATAATATGTTATTGTTATTTCTTATCCACTTCTTCTCATGAATCAATGCAGGGAACAACAACAAATCTACAATGTACAACATCAGTTAAAACATGGTAATGAAAACATGCAGCAGTTTAAAAGGAGAAATAAGACACAGACATTATAAAACAATAAAAAGAACTATATAAAAAAAGAAATCAGAAATACTGGGCACACCAAACAAAACAAAGATAACAAGTATCATAAAAGCATTCATTCCAAACTTCCGACCTCTCAGTAATTAGTTACATTTGTTATTCACTTTCACTTTCTCATTCCTGATACTTTCCTGAAACTTTCTCTCCTCTACCTTAAATAAACTTTAATTAAACTTCAAAGTTTAATACTGCCAATTTCCCCCATAATTGTTTTAAATATACTATTAGCATTTTCCATTCCACCATGAGATTCAACAGTGATCCATCAATCTTGTCCAATCTTCCTGTGCTGGTACAATGTTGGTTTTCCAAATTTGTGCAAATAGAAATCTTGCAGCAGTTACCACGTACTGTAAAATTATCCCATATTACCTTTCTAATTGCTCTAAAATCTGGTTTCATTTTAATTTACAAAATTTCCTAACAGCTTATGCATTTGAACCCAGTATTATTATTTTTTGTCTTTTCACACAACCACCACATGTGGTAAAATGTACTTGTTCTATCTCCACATGCCCAGGAACAAGATGATTCGTAAAGGCCCTTCCACAAATGTAGCATAATGATGGAAGAAGAATTACCCTGGTAGAGGGCCAGTGTGGTGTAGTGGTTAGAGTTTTAGACTGGGACCTAAAAGATCCAGTTTCATGACCTTACTGATTCATAAAATACTCAGTCGTTTCCTCTCAACCTGGCCTACCTTATAAGGTTGTTGTGAGGATAAAGTCAGGAGGAGGGGAACGCTATATATGCCACCTTGAGCTGACTGGAGGAAAGGCAGGATATAAAAACACTGGTAGGGCAATGGTGTCACTAAAAGAGAGGAATAAGGCACATAGTTGGCAGAATAAGAAGGAAATAATGGAGATAAACCAGAATTCAATACTCATTCGCACAATATCTCACCATCTGTAACAGCTGGCATAAAGAAAAACAGCTGGAATCAATGGCGACCTTTCTGATGACAGCCCTTGACCTGTTCCTTCTTCACTCCCACAGCCAGTCAACAACTAACTCTGTAGCCAACGACAGTCCCATCTCTCTTTTCTCATGTGCTTGAAATTTAGTGCACACAGGTGGAAAAGTGATGTGGGTGAAGGGGAACCTTGCACACACATCCCCAAATGGGGCAGGCTTTTTGAAAGCTGAGCTTTATAGGGCAAAGTAAAGCATTTCACAAAGCAGTTCCTCTGCAAGCTAATTAAAACCCAAGCTGCAACAGAGATCTTGCAAGGCTTCATTTCACCTAAAGTTGCTTAAAATGTTGTTTGTTGCCACTGCCAGACAGCTCATATCTCAACTTATTAACTGATCAGTTTATACTTTGGTTTGACTTAAAGGTACTATGTTTGGTATTACAGAGTACAGCTTATTCAGATAATAATTATTAACTGAACTTGGATTTTAAAAAATTGTTTCTTTTATATATATATATATATACACACACACACACACACACACACACACACACACAAGAAGCTACATGGTCCTGAACTGTAAAGAACCTCTGCTTTTGCCAGTTGATGAGAAGCAGGTAAAAAACAATAAGTAGATGTGAACATTGGTAAAACAAAAGAAAATTGTTTCCTTTTCCCTTCCATAAAGAACATGTTCCCAGAAAAAGAACTGAGCATAGAAACCAAGGCCAGGAATGGCAATGCACTGATACTGTTCATAGTCTTGCATAAAAGACTCCCTATTACATAGTTTTTAGAAATAATTTTTGGGGACTAAACATATTGTCTTAAATAATTCTAAAACAAAATGTTCCATAATATTTTCCTCAATTTTCAGAACAAAGAAGGCTTTGGGGCAAAAAGAGAAGAAGAAAAAAACTTCTCCCTTATTTTTTCTGTCTTGCTCCCCCTCCGAAAGTTTCACATCTCTAGCCCCAAAAGAAAATTCACCCCAATTCATTAATGGCAGGATTATAAGGAAGATCCCAGGGGCTGAGCGATGTTCCATGTTCGCAAGCAGGCTTTTATGGGAGGAAGCAATTCCTGAGATACCACAGTTCAAAATTAATTAGTGTTTTAAAAAACCACAGTCAGGACCTTGAATTCAACTATGAATGGGGGGGGGGGGCACTGAAACAGCACAAACAAAAGGGGACATCCATCATCAGAAAATAAAAGAATACAGATTTGCATAAAATTTGCACGTGTTTAAAGGTATATAGATGCAAATTTACAATGAATTAGTAACATTAACTAGAAGTCCAAAATATCTCACCTTCTGGAAGACTGACTTGATGCTCTTGTATCTGCTCAGTCTCTGTTGTCAAGCAATGTACTGTCGATGTGCAATTTCCGGTCCTCTACTGTCCATGTGTATATGTGTGCATGTGCAGGTCCACATGCACACACACACATGTGCATATAAACACAAACGTATACTTTCAAGTCCTGTGACCACATGAATTTCATGGGGTTTTCTTAGGAAAATAATACTCAGAGCTGGTTTTGTCAGTTTTCTCCTCTGAAATATAGCCTATAGCATTTGGTATTCATTGGTGGTCTTCCACCCAAGTACTGACCAGGGCTGATGCTGCTTAACTTCCAAGTTCAGGCGGGAATTGGTGCCTTTTGGGATTGTAGGCCCCCTGCTGTCTGCAACAGCCTTTTAAATGTGTGCTCCATAAAATTGGACACATGACCATGACAGTCAAAAATCAAATGGATAGCCACTCAAGTTGGCACAGGATGAAAATAATATGGTATACTGTTAGCTCTAGACCGTCATCATATTTTCAAATGTGGTTTCTATATTTTCCTCAAGCATCTATTCTATTCTATAATATAGATGCTGATATCCCATTAGTGACATATGCAGGCATAAGTTACACTACACATGTGGAATGATTTTTTTCCTTTTTAATGAGAGTGTGCAACATCTAGACAAGGCATTCGGAGCAAACCTCTGAATAAAATCTTTAGATACAGGTACCTACTCTAAAGGCCAAGATCCCATCTGATTTTGGAAGATAAGTAGAATCAGCCCTGGATATTACTTGGATGGGAGACTGCCAATGAATACCAGCTGCTGTGGGCTATTTCAGAGGAAGGAACTTGCAAAACCATATCAGAATATTCCTGGTCAAAGAAAACCCTATGAAATTAATGAGGTCACCATAAGCTGACAGGCAACGTGAAAGGCACATACACACACACACCTAAGGGCAGGTTTTCATTCAATTTGGTCTCTTCCCAAGATATTTAGAGCTCTGGTGGTTTAAAAGATGGATTATGACTTCAAAGATCTAGTTTTTAATGCCCACTGAGTCATTCATTTCACTGGGTGACCACAAGCTACTCTCTCTCAGCCTAGCCTATGTCACAGGGAGGTTGTGAGAATAAGAGTTAGGTATACAACTGAACTCCTTGAAGGACAAGGATGATAGAAATAAATGAAGCCAATCCTTTAAACTATGTTTTGAAACCATCTGGGAGCTACCACTGCTGATATACAATAAATGTCATGCAGTCAGCCCTTCTTATACACTGATTTTTTATACACCGATTCAAGCAGCCACGGTTTGAAAAAGTTCCAAAAAAGTATAAATTTCAAATGTTAAACCTTGATTTTCCATTTTTTATAAGGGACACCATTTTGCTATGTCATTATACTTAATGGGACTTGAGCATCCACGGATCTTGTTATCCACGGAGGATCTTGGAACCAAACCCCAGCGTATAACAAGGGTCCACTGTATAAAACCTAACAGTTCAGCCACACTTCATACCTGGGATGTAATCCTGGGCCAATTGCAATTTCCAGACCATTTTAAATGGCAACTCTACATACAATACAGTACATTGCAATAGTCTACATGGAAGGTTACTGTGGTAGTTGTTATCGTTGTTGTTGTTAACTGCTCTTGAGCTGACCCTGACTCAGGGCATCTCTGAGGATGAGACATCTCCAAGACCTCCTGTCCTCCACTGCTCTGCTCAGATCTTGCAAACTGACTTCTCTGATTGATTCCCTCCATCTTGCATGCATCCTTCCTCTCTTTCCATTTACCTTCTACCTTTCCTAGCAATATAGACTTTTCTAATGACTCATGTCTTCTCATGATGTGGCCAAAGTAAAAAGGTAAAGGTAAAGATATCCCCTTTGAAGAGATTGTCTAGTCGTGTCCAATCATAGGGGATGGTGTTCATCTCCGTTACTAAACCAAAGAGCCAGTTTTGTCTAAGAAGACTCCGTGGTCATGTGGCCAGCATGACTGCACAGAATGCTGTTGCCTTCCCACCAAAGTGGTACCTATTTATCTACTTGCATTTTTACATGCTTTTGAACCACTAGGCTGGCAGAAACTGGGAGCAGTGATGGGAGCTCACTCGGTCACGCGACACTTGGCCTTCAAACTGCTGACCTGCTGTTCTATCTATTTCCTAGAAATATAGACTTTTCTAATGAGACATGTCTTCTCATGATGTGGCCAAAGTACGACAGCCTAAATTTGATCATCTTGGCTTCCAGGAAGATAGCAGGTTTCATTTGTACAATGCTGCATATGTTACTATAGCTGGGGTAACTGCCAATACATTAAGGAAATATAGGTATGGCTGCAACTGGCATATCAACCTAAGCTAACAAAAGGTGTTCTGAGCCACAGAAGTGTGGATAACAAGAGGGAAAGAGGAAGAAAAACCCATCTGGTCTTGAGCTGGCTGAATGTTTTCCTGATGTATGCTAATTGCCACCTTTGGAGAGTTATTTTGGAGAGAGTGGGTTGGGGCAGAGAAACAATCAAGACAATCAGGATTCATTTGGATGCTGCCTTAGAGCAAAGTAGCAATGCTAACAGCATCATAGGTTTTACAGCTACCATCCAAAACCTTTCAGGGCAATGGTTGTTGTGGACAGCAGCTCATATCTAAGGCCTTGCAAGCAGAGATTACCAAGTCATAGATTGGAGCTGTGCAGCCATTCAAACTTATATATGTTTTATATGCAAAGACGCAATGGTTGTGGTAGAATCAGTCTTCCAATCTGCTTTGATTTTCAAAGAGCTCTAATTTGATATTATTATTATTATTATTTAGAAAATATTGATAAAGACGAAAGGGACTATAAATAAACAGCAAGCACAGCAAACCAAATGTTACTACTGTATGTATGTTTTAAAATGTGTATTCAGTTCATTACCCATGGAGGTTTATTACTCATGGGTTGGTCTTTGCCTTTTCATTGCTTTTTGTTATTTAAAAAGAGAGGAATGAGAAGAAAATGAAGTAAATTTACACTACAAAGCTTGAAAAAATAGCTGTCAAATGCCTCTAAAATGCCTGTTATAAGTAATTTTAAAATTAATTAGGAAGCTTGGGAAGAGGCAATGAATTATATAAATAGTGGAGTATAATGGCAGCATTAGGATTTCTGGATTAACTAATAAATAATACAGTATATATATTATAACCAGCATTAATCCTTTTATATAAATTAGGATTTGGTTGTGATTTTTATTTAATTTAGGAACAATTTGAAGAATTTAGTGAAACACTAAGTATTGCTAGCATTGGAAATCAAGTTTGGAAGATAATTTGTAAAGATGAAATTGGATAGTGAAAGATGTAAATGTAGATTATGTATACAGTTTATGATTTTAAAATGTTTAATAATAAATTAAAAAAATAATTAGGAAGCATTACATGTTGCACTAATAAAGTAACACCATTCCTATTAACTGCATTGCTGTTGAATATAACTTTGCTGTACACACATTAGTGGTGGATATGAATGTGTAGGTAGATATAATTACAAGTAACTACTGTATGTTGTTTATAACTTGTTCCTTCCAAGTTCTAGTCAAAAGCAAGGCTCTGTTACAAATCAGGATATTGCTGCTTCAGAATTCCCTCCCATCATGAACTCACTAGTTTGTCCCATACAAGACTTT
Source organism: Sceloporus undulatus (assembly GCF_019175285.1). Lineage (NCBI taxonomy): Eukaryota > Metazoa > Chordata > Lepidosauria > Squamata > Phrynosomatidae > Sceloporus > Sceloporus undulatus. Next base: position 83,126,117 of record NC_056527.1, on the reverse strand, counting down.
TTCTCTTGACCTCATGCCTCATCCGCAGAATGGGGGTAAGAATGCTGGCCAACCTTACAGAGTTTATTGAAAAGATTACAAAACAATGTATATGACTCACTTTATTTATTATTATTTATTTATGTTACTTATACCCCACCCTTCAGCCCTAAAGAGCACTTGACAAAACTAAATAATAAATATTATTATTAATCAACAGAATATTGCTGTTATAATAGGCTTTAAGGCTAACAGATTTTCTTCCCTATAATTCTGACAGGAATTTTGTTTTTCATTTAGTGCAAGGGACCTAACAAAGAGTTAATTAAATAAACTTTGTGGGAAAACTGAACCATCACATTGCTCAGACCAAGCTGAGGCTGCAAAGTCATTGGTATGAGCCAAGTAGCCATAGTGATTTAAACAGGTTCTCTATTACGGCAACCATGGCCTTGCAAAGGGTGCAGAGCACTCAAGCAATCCTCTAATGTATTTTGCTTTTTAAGAGTCCTTACCTGCTATTGTTATTTAGAAAATATTGATATAGATGAAACTGACCATAATGGAACTGCAATCAAGGCAGGAAAGATGGGGCAGTGGAGAAACTAAGTTTACAGCTGATGTCTGCCATGTGGAAAGAATGAGGTGGCAGATCTGGATATGGGCAGGCATATGTGAACATCTGTACATGTGCACTGGAAATGAGAAAGTGATTACTATACATGTAAAGGAACTTCACGCAAGAGAAGAGGACAATGAAGCATGATTAAGAATCAATCACTTGGAAAGCTGAATTAGGCTCAACTGACCACATCCTCAGTTTACTGTGCAATGTGGGCCATGCTATCTGTCAGTTACAGGGAATCACGCATATGTAAAAATGGACACATTTATTATTTAGTACATTTCTATCCTGCATTTCTTCCACTAAGGAACTTGGAGTCTCTCCTACACACAATAGTCAGATCCAGAACTTCAGCAAAGTGGTTCATCATGTGCCCTCAGACCTTGCAGCACTGGCACCACTGGCTTACACAGTCTAGAGATCACAGCAGGTGAACTGAAAGCACTTCATTAACAGAAGACACCTCTGAAACTACGTCTTCTGTCATATTGCATAAGGAGAATCTTGAGAATAGTATTCTGGATATCAATTCTGGAGAAGAAGGGGGCTTTGTGAAACATTCTGTGTGGCCATCCCACAGCTGTGGAGCCCCTTCCCCTGGAAATGCACATTTAGGGCTGGCCTTTAACCAGATGAGCAGGTGTAGGATCAGTTCAGTCTATTTCCATACAGTGTATTTTTGTTTTTAAATCAGACAAGATTCCAGTAAGGTCCATTGCTCTTGTATTTTTTCCCCATTTGCCCCCTTGAGACAGGATGGGTGAATGGAGCAGCAAAGAGATGTCTTGCTGGTGCTCTCCAGAGTGTGAAGACAGAGTGATTGCCAGCCCAGATAGATATGTAGAGAAATCTGGCGTCTCCAGGGAAAAGGTCATGACCGATAACAAAAGGGCCAGAGGCCAGTTCTGTCCCACAGCCAGCTCTAATTTCCAGGAGAGTGGGGAGCTTAAAACAAGCCTGTTTGCTGCCATCCTGTCACCTAGTAATAATCAGGACAGGGGGCTGCTGTGTCAACAAATTATCAACCCCAGGACCAGGGAGGGTAATAAAAGAATGAAGCAGGCTGGACACCAGAGAGACTCAATCTCCAGCCCACAGTCTCCTATCAAGCCTGAAATAACCTGTCTGCTCAGCCTCAGAAGGAAGGAGGCTTAATTAACTGGCTAATGCATGGCAAGAATGTGAAAGTCTGCTCAGTGCAGCTGAATGGAAGACCCTAACAAGCCCAGTTTAAAATATAAGGACTCTCCAGGCCCAGGCGGCTTGCAACAGGCTGGGCGATTCTGGGAGTAGCAGTCCAAACAAGTCAGCTTTCCAAACTTGACTTACAACTCTGCATTTTAAACTAGCAAGTACCATGTTGAACTTGGGCCTGGAAGTATTTGTGTCTTTAGGTTATGGCAAATCGTACCATTCCAGTGCATTCAAACTAAATCTGCAGCCAATCACCATGCACCAAAACAGGAGATAAATGTCTGACAGGGAGACCATCAGTCAGATAATAGAGTGTGTTGCCTGGGGCTAGATATCTTTGCTCTTTTGCTGTGTACCACACAAGTGGAAATTGGGGGAATGTGACTAGAAAAGGACCTCTTTTACAAACAGGCTATCTTCAGAATACACACAGCAAGTATGGGCAACAGTTTGGGCCCAAATGTGCTGACTGGTGATATGCTTGTGGCATGCATACATGTACTCATGCACACACAGACACAGACACATACTTCCTTCACACAAACACTTCAGTGCACAGGGATAGGGAGGTTTAGACCTTCCCTTCATGTGTAATGAGATTTAGGGATGGGATTACTGAAAAGGGAGATCAGTGCTTCCTACCACCACTGCCACTGGTGATTCCAAAAATTGCTTTGCTCTGTAGCTATTGGTGGCAAGACAGCTATTTTTAGTGCATTGGCCTTACTGTAAGATGGAAGTGGGGAAGCTGAGATCCCAGTTTCTCCACTGCTGTTAGTAGTAACACCAACTTGAATCTTACAAATGTTTAGGTAGGCAAACAGTCTGTACAGTGGGCCCTTCGTATCTGCTGGGATTTGCTTTGAGGGCCCTCTGTGGATACCAAAATCTGGGGATGTTCAAGTCCCATTAAATACAATGGATAGCAAATAGTGTCCCTTACATAAAACAGCAAATGTAAAGTTTGCTTTTTAGAATCTATATCATTTTTGAATACAGTCGACCCACCCCATTCACGGACTTGAGGTCAGGCAGATGGGAAGCCCCATTTAAATGAATGGCACGTGTGCTCATGGCACACACATCGCGCTGTGCATGGGAGCGCACCCTATTCATCTAAATGGGGCTTGAGCATGCGTGGAATTCGCTCTATGCTGGGTGTGTGTGTGTGTGTATGTGTGTGTGAGGGTCCAGAACAGATCCCTCCTGCAAAGCAAGGGTTCACTGTATTTTCAAACCGCAGATGCTTGACTCCATGGATAAAGAATCAGTGGATAAGGAGGGCCAACTGTACTCTGAAGTTGGGATCCATACTAGAAAATATAAACTGCTGCAAATATCTCTCATGCTTAGCCACTTCCATCTATTGCTATATGTGGAAACTATGTCTTGGCGACCTTGCATTGTTGAAACAATTCTTCCTCCAGGAATGGCTAGCAACACCGTCTCCCACACTGGTATCCAAAGTGCACACTCCCACATGGATGCCAGCAGCTTCAACCATTACTGCTACTGGCCACATGAGCACTTTTATCTTACAGAATCATAGCAGTCAGCTTTGACACATAAAATAGAACAAACTGCCACTGCAGACTAAGCACAAGGGATAATATTTTTTTAATCATATGGTGTCTCCTGCCTGCCTTTCCTCATGGAGGGAGGAGAGGGCATTTGCAATTTGAACTCGGACTCTCCTGCATGTCCAAAGCCTGAGCAACTTCAGAGCCTGGAAAAGTTAGGGATTTTTTTAGGGTGGTGGGGTTGGTTTTCATTTATTCGTTCAAGCACTACAGCTGAAACAATTTCCTAGCTCTATAATTAGTGGCCATACTAACAGGGGGATGTGTATTGTGCCTGGAGATTCATAGAACCATAGTTTAAGACTGATTTTTTCCCCCAGACTCTGAAAACCCTTCCACAGGGCTAGTTAGGGCAACTAACTCAATCACTGTGGTGCTGGTATATATAGCTAGGTTCTTAAGCTGCCACTTTGGGGGCGGGGGGACTGTTTCATGATGTCCCTATTTCCTATTGTTGTTATGGCTGATTGGACAGGGACAAGTTTGAGACAAGATGTTTTGATGTCTAAGGCAAAGAAAACAATGGCACCTGTCTCCCCAAGTCCACTCAAATCCAGTCATGTTTTTTGAGCACATGAGACAGGAAACTCCACAGGTGGCAATAAAATCTCATCCTTGATGACATCTTGGGGAGCTTCCCCATTGCTATGAGTGGACTGCAGTGGTGCCATAGGGTTGGAGTCACCTGGTGCAGTAATGCATGGTGTCACCCACCCACCCCACATTGACCTCCTCTCATACCACATCACACAGAATCCTTAGTAATGTTACTCATAAATCGTAATTCATGTATATTGCTGAATGTAAAGGCAATGGTTGTAATATAAACAACTAGCAAAAATAAAACTATACCTTTAAATTACAATATCACATGCACAGCCTAAATGTATTTATGTGTACAGTGGACCCTTACCTTATGTGGGAGATCCAGACCCCCCCTCCCGTGTAAGGCAAAAAGTGCATATGCTTGAGACCCTTTGAATATAAACCGCTCGGATTCCCAGTGATTGGGCGGTATATAAATAAAACCTATTATTATCATTATTAATATAATGGGTCTTGTGCTCACAGTGTGTGCGCCATTTATTCTTTTGCCACGCAGCTTCAGCATAAGCTGAAAGCCGTGAATAGCATACCCGTGTATGACGCGGGTACACTGTACATAGTTTAATATGGGTGAAGTGAAAATTTGGTAAGATGTGATGTTTTTGAAGAAAACTTAGGCGTGTTACAGACCGCCCCTTTGGGGCGGCCTGTAGGCGCACCTTTCCCTGCCAGATCGGGGCCTCAGCGGCCAGAACGGGGAAGCAGCAAAAGGCCCCTTCTCCGCAGCCTGGAAAGGGGTGTCCTTGGGGCTTGAAGCCCCACGGACACCCCGCGGCAGCGGGGAGGAGGAGAAAGGGGCCGCTTGGCCCCTTTCTCCCTTGCGTTGCTGGGCGCAGCCGTGTGAAGGCTGCGCCCAGCGATGAAAACCAGGAAGGAGCTCCGAAACGGAGCTCCTTCCTGCTCCGTGCAAAGGGCGCACTAAGTGCTCTTGCGTGGAGTGATGGCGGCATGTTCGTGTTGCCATCATGGCGGCGGCCGTGTGGAACGGCCGCTGCCATTTTGTATGTGCAGAGCGCGTACTAGGGTTGGGGGTGCAGAAGCACCGCCCCTTCCTAACCCTAGTACGCGCTCCGCTCATACTTTCATGGTGGTGTGTAACCTGCCTTAATTTAAATTTTAAATTTTTAAAATTTTAAAATTCTAAAACCTGAGGCCTTTCTCCTCCCACTGAGTCTTGCCCCACTCACACCATCTCATCCACTGAGCTCCAGCAATTTAAAGGGATGCAGGCAAATTCCACAGCCCATTTCTGCCAAAAGACAGATATTTGGGGAGCAGTAGTGTCAGCCTCCCTTACGGTGTCATCTGGTCCAACCTGCACCCTGCGCAACCCTCTACTGATGCCTCTGGTGGATTGACTCAGTTCATTCCTTAGCTGGGTGACATGGGAGAATTCATGTCTGCCATACCCTTCAGTTATTGGTGCACGTCAGTGACATTTGCATGGTTGTTGGGTTGTATCTGTTGTTGATGTGTTCCATGCTTTCTGCAGTGGTGTGTGTATGTGTTTCTTCCATGTTTGGGAGCCTATATAGAATACAGTATGGTATGGTATTGAAGTGCCAGAGCTTGGAGAAGTTAATTTTGTCTACAATTCTAGAATCTCCCAGCACTCACAGCCCCCTGCTAACTAGAGGGATTCTAATAGTGGTAATAAAATAAAAATAACTATGGAACATTCCCATGTTCTGGCAGTGACATACATGGCCTGCTATCTACACATGATTGTTTGTCCCAAATGGCATACAGAACATGTAAACAATGGTGAATATCCTAATATAGAAAAATTTACCCCAGAGGAGGGGAGGAATCTGTGATCCAGCAGATTTTATTGAACTATGATTTCTAGCCAGCATGTCCAATGGTCAGAGATCATGGGAGGTATAGTCAAACAGCATCTAGTGCACCCCAGCATCTAGTGGGTCCTTAGCTTTGTGACTGCAAGAATATGCTATATGGCAATAGCAATAGCATTTCTATTTCTATACTGCTTCATAGTGAACTAAGCACTCTTTAAGCAATTTACAATGTATTAGCAAATGCACTATGCTTGTAAAGCAGAAGTGGAAACTATGTATCCCTCCAAATGTTTTTGAACTGCAGCCTGCAGCACTCCTAGCCAGATTAGCCACTGGTGAACACTGATAGAGGCTGCAGACTTACTACATCTGGAAGGATGCACAGTTCTCATACTTGTTGTAAAGGATTTCTGGTTGGAGCTATAATTGTGAACCTCAGTTATCAGTAGGATATTTTTCTAGAATTTTAGCATGGCATGGGTATCCCTCACATGTTTAGAAAACCCTAAAGATTCTCTTTATGCTTGGCCTAAAGAATATAATATTTACAGTGAAATAGAAGATGGGACTATCAATGAAGCTCAATTTTTAAAGAAAGATTGCTTGTTAAAGATGGTCAGCTATACTTCATCCATTTTCAGACACAGGATAAGAAACAAAAATTTTCAGCCACAGGAGGGTAGTGCTACTCAAACTGTTGGTCTGTTGGCTGGTGCCATTTTGTGAGCTATTGGCTACCAGTCTGTGGCAGATTTCCAGGAAAGAAAGAAACAGTTGTAGTTTCTTTGGCACAATGGGAGATTAAAACTATTAGTCCTGCACATCAGAGAACTCAAGTACTCAGTAACATCTGAAATATCCCAAAGGCATCAGATCCTGTCTGATCTTGGAAGATAAGCCAGGTCAGCCCTGGTTAGTACTGGATAGGAGACAGCCAACGGATACTAGGTGCTGTAGGCTATATTTCAGAGGAAGGAACTGGCAAAGCCAACTCTGGGTATTCCTTGCCTAAGCAAACCCTATGAAATTTATGAGGTCACCATAAGTCAACAGGTGACTTGAAGGCGCGTGCACATACACACACACAAAAGGCGTTGTCAAGCATAAAAGTAGTCATTACAAGAGCTAGCTCCAAGGACTGACCCAACACATTTTGCTGACCATGATAATAATAATGAGGATAAAATGGCATCCCCTGTGCTCCAAGCCCGCTCCACACCATTCTGCATACAAGACTGTATGCTGAATCTTACTTCAACACTGGCAATGGGACAGTATCATCCCTAGGAACAGCAACCTAGTTTAGGAATAAAGAAGAACAACACTGTGAGGCACACACAGCTCTGTCCTCTAACAGAGGAGACTGGCAAGGAGAATCAGGGAGAAGGTTGTGGGGAAGGAGGCTATCCTTGTTGATTCCAGCATCTGCTGCCTGAGGCAGTTGCCGCTTTCTGTCTAGCAGTAGAGCCAGGCCTGGCTAACTTGCTGAGGAAGAGATTCTACAATCTCTTTCTCTCAATCTCTATCTCTCAGGTGTGTGAGAAGTGGATGGACAGGCATTCTGGAGATTACTCAAACTGGTGGTCTCCAGATGTGTTAGACTATTACCCCCAGCAAGGCAGAGTTGGTTGGAGATGATGGTAGTTACAGTCCCACAAATTTGGAGGACATTGGTATAAGGTCTCCTGCCCCTATTAAGTATCCTGCCTTGAGGACAGGCAACTGAACAAGGTGGCCTTACTGAGCTTTTTCTGATGTACCTGTCTTTGGGCCCATACAGACAGGCCAATATAAAGCTGCTTTGGGTCACTTTGGAGGTATGCTGTTTAAATGATGCATGTGTCCTAAGAGCCTGGAAGCTGCGCCAAAGCAACACTCCAGTCCTTAGGATTGGAGCATGGCTTTGGCACAGCTTCTGGACTCTTAGGACACATGCATCATTTAAACAGCATACCTCCAAAGTGACCCAAAGCAGCTTTATTTTGGTCTGTCTGTATGGGGCATTTTCTTTCTTTTTAGATTTCTTTCTCATCTCCACCCTAGTTACTTTCACTGAGCTAGCCTTCCTCTCTCCACCAGTTACTTTCCCCACTTTCTGCTGCACCTCTCAGTGCCAAGGCAGCTATGACCAAAAAAACAAAACAAAACCAAAAACACAGAGAACCAGAGAAAGAGAGAAAGAGGGCAGGAGGGAAAGGCCTATAGAACAAAGCCCTTGTGGGGCGGTGGTAGGGGAGCTATTTCCTCTCTTCAAACAACTCCAGATGCTGAGACACACACTGAGCCAACAGCTGAGGCTGTTAGAGGGAAGGGTGTGTGAGTGTGTATATATGTGTTTGGAAGGGGGGGTACATTTGTAAAAATTAAAGAATAATAACCGAGCAGGAAAGAAATGCAACAAGGAATCAATGCAACAAGGAATAAGGGTAAGATGAGTGAGAAAGTTTTAGAAAGAAATAAAACAAAGGGAACCTGGAGAAAAATGGAGGTGGAGAAGAGAGAAGGAAAGCAAGGAGGTAAAAAAGGGCTTGGTGGGGGTGGGGGAAACCTAAACAGCAAATTAGGCAAGAGAGAGAGAAAGAGGGAAGCAAGAGGAGGAGGGAAACGTAGTTCTATGTATAGAAAGGAGTGATTGATGAGTGCCCTGCATCGGAATATGTGTCTACATTCCACAACATTTTCCTGAGGCTAGGAGAAGCCCAGAGGGAAGAAGGGAGGAGGCTGTGGTGTAGCTCACTGAGAAACATGTACAGTGTGAACGAAGTTTGGACTGCAAGCTGTTCCGCAAGCACACACAGCTCACACATACCCCTTTGCAAAACCGCACCACACAGAGCAAAGCAAAAGCACACCATGGAGACACCTAGAATTCCCAGAGATGTGGGTGAAACCGAATTAAAGAAGGGAGGTTCTGGGGTATGACAAGAAGCCTGTCGAAATAAGTGGCTGACTTGGTATTCTCCCAGCTTTGTTGACATTATTCTTCACTTTGAATTATTAGTCATCAAGAGTGGCCTGTTTTGAGTTAAACTGGTGGGGGTAAGCTTAAACCATAAATAAACAGAAATACAGGGAAATGATTATATTTTGGAAAGGGAAAACCCAGATTCTTTGCATCAAAAGAGCTGAATTCTGCATTCTCAGTACCAGTTGAGAGAAAGAGAGCAAATGTGACTTCAGCATTTGTCTTAGGATACCTAAAGTTCAATACTTTATCTAAGGCAGTGGTTCCCAAACTGTGGGTCGGGACCCCTTTGGGGGTCAAATGACCCTTTCATGGGGGTCGCCTAAGACCATTGGAAAACACCTATTTAATTACAGTTATGAAGTAGCAATGAAAATAATTTCATGGGTTTGGGTCACCACAACGTGAGGAACTGTATTAAAGGGTCGTGGCATTAGGATAGTTGGGAACCACTGGTCTAAGGCAGTGGTTCCCAAACTGTGCCCTTTAAGAGATTTTGGACTTCAGCTCCCAAAAGCCTCAGCCATGTTGGCCAATAGTCTGGGATTCTGGAAGCTCAAGTCCAAAATCCCTTAAAGAGCACAATTTGGGCACTACTGTCTAAGGGAAACAGAGAAACTCTTATAAATTTAAGACTACTACACTGGAGTTACATGTATGTATGTGCATTCAAATTGCCTCTCAACTTATCATGACACCATCAATTTTATAGGATTTCTTTAAGCAAGGCCTACTCAAAGGTGGTTTTTGTCAGTTCCTTTCTCTGAAATACAGAGTCCATACAGACAGGACAAAATAAAGCTGCTTTGGGTCATTTTGGAGGTATGCTGTTTAAATGATGTATGCATCTTAAGAGGGCAGAAGCCGTTCCAAAGCCACACTCCAGTCCTAAGGACTGGAGCACAGCTTTGGCACAGCTTCTGACCTCTTAAGATGTGTGTGTCATTTAAACAACATACCTCTAAAGTGACCCAATGCAGCTTTATTTTGCCCTGTCTGTATGGTCCCATGGCTTACAGCTCCTGGTATTCATTGACAATCTTCCATCGAAGTACTAACCAGAGCAGGCCCTCCTTAGTTTCCAAGATCAGATGGGATCTGTTGCCTTTACAGTAGCATAACTATTTCCATAGGGATAGCCAAGTTAGAAATTGAGGAAATTACCTTTTTGGATGATAACTTCCAATATGGCCACGGGATATTCACATGGAATCTACAAGTGGGATTCTGGGTTCTATGGTCCAAAAGAGTAACTTTCTCAAGCTCTACAGCAAAAACAACACAGAGTATTTTGGAACATGAAAGGTTAACAAGTATATTATGGCATGAGCTTTTATAGATTGCTGTCTACTTGATCAGATTGTTAGCAATGTCACTAGGTTTCTATGCTCCTCCAACAGGAATGTCAAAAGCACCGTGGGGGTGGGGAGGCAAGTAGCAACAACCCCCAGTTCCATGTTGACCCTAGCAACACCCATCCGTCATAAAGATGCTGCTGACAACAGCTCCACATGTACCATGCATAGAAAGCACCAATCAATATGCAGCCAGAGGAGAAAAAGCAAGATGATCTCATGGAAACCATAACACACACAGAGAGAAAATGCAACAAGCACACTCCCAGAAAGAGCTCACAGTGCTTCCTCTTGAGACAGACCTCCATAATTCAGTGGTTAGGAGAACAGCAATAGACAACCGCAAGCTCCTGGGCACCATCTGAGAGAACATTGAATCTCCTTGCAGACCAAACACAGCCAGAACCCACTAAACCTCTTTGGCAATGGGAAACACCAAGCACTGAAGGAAGGATTGACATTCCACTTAAAACAGTCAGCCGATTCCATAGTCCTGTATGTAAGATGCATGTGCATAGAACCCCCTCTCTCCAAATAAGAGCTTGCGTTCTGAGGTTTCCACGTAATATACTCAATAAGGAACAGAACATACTTAATACTGTTGAGAGGAATGGGCACTTTGGAAAGGGGAGGGAGGGGTAGATGGCACTCTGACATGGGTCTACTCTGCACTGCAGAAATAATGCACTTTGACACCTCTTTAACTGCCATGACTCAATGCTATGGAATTCTGGGATTTGTAATTTTGTAAGATATTTAGCCTTCTCTGTCAGAGACCACTAAACTACGAATTCCGGAATTCCACTGTATTGAGACATGGCAGTTAAAGCAATGTCAAACTGTATGATTTCTGCCATGCAGATTAGACCAAGCAGGACTAGGATGCTACAAGAGCAAGCACACTGGAGGAGCACACTCTGGAGACTCTTCAGGCAACAGGAAGCAGGAGATGTGGGTTGGGTTCCACTCTGGAGATGTGAACATAGCATTCCTAAAGAAAAGGCCACAATTTGTTCTCTAAGGGCAATCATTTTGAGTAGGAAAAAAACCCCAGTGGGTCTCACTGTCAACTATGAGTTTATTCAATATGATGCCCTTTTATTTCAAGTATCCTTTGTAAAGTAAGTCACAGGGCAAGCCTATTCTCACCTCAGGTCTTTCATTCTCTCCTCTTGTTAATTATTAAATTTTAAACTAATTAAATTATTTTTAAAATGACTAAGCTGGCAATGGTTTTCCAGAGAACCTTTTCCCTTTTCATCCTCTGCTACCCCCAGACTGTGGAAAATAATAATAATAATAATAATAATAATAATAATAATAATAATAGTTTATATTTTCCCACCTCTCCCAGATGAATCAAAGTGGGATTAAAATCCGTTAAAACACATACATCAATATAAAATACATTTAAAATACATCAATAAAATAATACAATTGATCTTAAAACTAAGTCCTCAACGGGTGGTAATGCAGTAAATTCATACAAAGGTCTGAAGAGATACGACAACTGAAAACATTGATGGCATTTAAAACAACATTAAAGACACATCTCTTCTGACAGGCCTACCCAGTCAATTTTATTTCATGACTTTTCAGTTTGTATATTTTAAAGAATGTACAAAAAAGAGTGTATTTTAATGGTTTTATGGTACTGTATTTTAACTGCTGGTTTTATTTGTTTTCTTTTTTTAAATTGTGTTTTGTATTTTAACATGTTGTACCCCACCTTGAGCACTGAGGAGAGGTGGAAAAGAAATAAAAATCATCATCATCATCATCATCATCATCATCATCGAATATATTGCTTACTCTCCATTTTGAATGTATATAGATTTGCATTCACTTGAAAGTGTGGTCAGGGAGTAAGGATTGTAATTCCACAGGATATTACAATATGTTACAGGGTTCCTCAGACAGTAATAGTTTACTGGCTATGGATGTTTTAGCCCAACACATCTGGAAGATGGACACTTGAAAAAAACAAAAGGATATGAAAATATGCATTTTACTTCCCCATCCTTTCTACATTATTGTTAGCTGTGTTTACCCATTATTTGCGCAATGCTCCCTAGCATCTGAATGCCCACAAGCAAGTTCCTGCATGGTTTGCTGGGTCTATAGACATGGAACAGATTGAGGGAGCTCCATGCTGAGTCACACACCTTGATATCTGGGACATGGATTCTCTAGGGCTTCTTTATTGCCGGTAGTGCGCTGTGATCTTCAGGAAACTGAATTGGGCTCTTGTCCTCCAACACAGCAAAGTGTGACAGTAATCTTGGAGTCTCCATTGACTCCCATGGGTGTGTATTTAGTTACAGCAGCAATTTGTTGGCAAGGGAGGTAATCCTGGGAAAGGATCAGTTACTTTCGAACATGGCCATTCTGCTGCTTTCCACTCCCACTCCTTGCTGTTTTTCACTCATTAAACCATCCCAGTGATAACTTTGCTTTGCTTGGGAGATTTATAGTTACAATGGAACAGTCATATATCTACTATGCCAATTCAACTGAATGAGGACTACATAGGGGATTTAGTAGGAATTCTATCCTCATCCAGTGAGCACAACCTGCCGTTGGGGTTGTACTAATGTGATCATCATTCCATTATATCTCCCTCTTTTTTGTTTTATTTTTTACTGTGGGGGGTAAATGATCCTTCCTCTAATCTAGCCTTTCCCATGACCTTGCTGACTAGGGATGATGGGGACTTCATTCAAAACATCTGGATGTCAACACAAGTTGAGGAAGGCTTCTGTAACTTTTAGAATCCCCCTGGTCCCACTTTTCTTTGCTAAATTTTACACTGAAACATATTTTTGAAACCGTAACTACTACCATGAGGACTAGAAGCATGGTCTGAACATCAGAGGTTATGACATGCAATTTTATGATGATGTAGCTATGTCCACAATGGGCATGTCTCTGTTCCTTTCCTGAGAATACAAACATTGTGCGTTGTCACCATTAAAGTCTACGTGCTTGTAAGTTGGTTTACAATGACATACTGACAGGATGCCAACCATCTTTTAAATAAAACTATACATGTCAGAAAACAAATGGATGCTGATGGTGACATGTTCCATGCTTAACAGCTAGAGAAAAGCACCTGGGCTCAAGCAGTCCTTAGAAATGAACCTTTGTTTCTTACGCTACCTTGGTTAATGGGTTTTGTAGTATTCCATGGTGTACACAGTTCAGGGAGAGTTATGTCTGAAGACTTTCTTACTCTCCTCCAAAATATTTCCTTTTGGGGTTTCAGCAGGTGCTGTGAACATCTGACTCCACCTTGCTTCCCGCACCCCATCATATCCTCTACACCATCTAGCTTCTACAAATTTCTTAGTACTAAGTCAGAAAATGTCTGAAAGTTGTTTGAGTTCTCCAACAAATTCCAGAAGAGATTTGCTGGCTGTTAGAAAGGGAGCTGGGGGTAGGGGCACAGAGAGTAACAAGGTAGAGGAAGTGATCCAAAGGGAGAAGCAGGAAATATAAACAACAACAACAACAACAACAACAATTATTATTATTATTATTATTATTATTAACCTCAATTTTAAGGTTGATGAAACTGAATTTCCTCTGTACTTTCTGTCCAATGGTGGCATGCAGAAACCTATTGCCAAGAGGTGACATAGCACAAAATTCTGCATACCAAAGGTTCCTAAATCCCTAAGCAATGTAAGGAAAATAGTCTTGTCTGACACCCTATTGAACTGGAACTACTTACTGTAGGGCAGACTGATGCAGAGCTGAGAAATGTTACTTTTAGAACAACAGTTCCCTCAAATTTCAGCCAGCATGGCCAGCTATAATCCAAAAATTAAAACTTCCCAGCTCTGAAACTAAGCTAGATGGACTAAAAGTCTAATTGTGTATAAAGCGCCTTCCTATGACAGATGGCCTTTCCAGTGATAGCAAAAGCTTGGCAATCTTGTAGAGATGTTAGGTATGGCAGTTATCAATTTGGGCCAAATTCTACAGTGAACCAAGGCTCACAAAGCCAAAGCACAGAGACGTATTCATTAGCACCACTTCCATTGGGCTTTCCTGCTTTCTCTGAACTGAGCTGAAATCATTAAAGCAGCTGGGGTAGTTGTCATAGTTAAATTCCCTAACAGCAATACAGTATACTGCTGCGAACTATCTCTGTTTTAACGCAAAATGTTTGCAGGTGGCTTGGTCTTGAATATGCTCTTAAGACCTATCATCTTTACAAAAGGCCTTCTCCTGATGAAAACTGTCAGAACTGGACATAGGGAGGTTTGTTCTTTAAAGGCATCTCAGAAGGCCAAGTTGTCATCCCACACAGTGTTACAACTTGTTCACAGTGAATCTCAATAGGATCATCTAGTGGAATTTTTCCTACATTTGTATCACACACATCCTCCTTCACTGTGTGCCTTTGGATACTGTTACTTCTCATCAGTACAGCACTTCATTTTTGTCAAATAGGGATCTTTTCAGAAGAACTGTAGCCACGTGTTTTTGCAATTTTGCAAAGCTGATATACAAATGATAAAGAGAACAATAAAATTAAAATCATACAAGACATTGTATTCCCTATTACCATGTACAGATATGAAAGCTGGACAGTTAAGAAAGTGGATAAGAAGAAAATCAATTCATTTGAGATGTGGTGTTGGAGAAGAGTGCTGAGGATACCGTGGACAGCAAAGGACAAACAAATGGGCCCTAGATAAGATCAAGCCAAAAATCACCCTAGAAGCCAAGATGATTAAGTTGAGAATGTCATACACTGGCTACATTATGGGAAAGCATGACTCATTGGGAAAAATAATAATGCTAGAAAAGGTGGAGGGATGTAGAAAGAGAGGAAGACTGCCTGCTAGATAAAGGAGGTCACAGGTATGAATTTATAGCACCTAAGCAGAACAGTGGAGGATAAGGAGTCTTGTAGATGTCTCATCTATAGGATAGAGTCAGGATTGATTCGAAGGAGGTTAACAACAATAGCAACAACAATGATAAGCAGATAGAATGTCATTCTATTCTACTTTATTGCCACTACATATTTACTGTTTGCTTAGGGATGTCTCTGTTCATCATACTCTTGTGTCCTGGGCTGTCCTGTCTGAAGGGCTGTCATATTTGGACATGTGCTCTGTTTGAAGGCCCATCTGACCTGAGTGCAGTTGAAAGATTAAGAACCACAGGCATGGAGATGAGAAACCTTTCTCCTTATATAACTCTGTTTGAGCGCTGAGATTTTTGGGAGAGGCCCTTCTTTATGTCCTATCACCTTCTCACACTCAATTGCAGTATGTGTGTGGGAGGGACAAGAGAGAGGGCCTTCTCGGTGGCTGCTCCCAGACTTATGTCCTATCACCTTCTCATGCTCAATTGTGGTGTGTGTGTGTGGGAGGAAGGGACAAGAGAGAGGGCCTTCTTGGTGGCTGCTCCCATACTTTGGAACTCTCTCCTTAGGGAATTTGGATAGACCCCTCCTTGCACTCCTTCTGGCGACAAGTTAGAACTGATTCTTTCAGGCATTTAGGAACTGACCGTGACACTATATATATATATATATATATATGCATGGTATTGTATTTTGATGCATTTTAAATCATTTTGACTCTACAGATTAGGTGTTTAATCACATTTCTATATATTTCTATACTGCTTATCAGTGCACTTAAGCACTCTCTAAGTGATTTACAACTTTTAAGCTAATTGCCCCCAACAAGCTGGGTACTCATTTTAGTGACCTATGGAATGATGCAAGGCTGAGTGAACCTTGGAGCCCTACCTGGGATCGAACTCACAACTTTGTGGCTGTGAATGGCTGCTGCACTACTGGCATTTAACCACTGCACCACCAGGGCTTCTTTTAAAATGGCAGGATATGAATGAATGAAAATGAAAAGCCAGCGTAGTGTAATGGTTTGAGTGTTGGATTATGACTCAAGAGATGAGGGTTTGAATCCCAGCTTGGTCATGAAACCCACTGAGTGGTCTTGGGCAAGTCACATTCTCTCAGCCTCAGAGGATGGTAATGGCAAACCCCCTCTGAACAAATCTTGGCAGGAAAACCCCATGACAGGGTCACCTTAGGGTGGCCATAAGTCAGAAACGACTTGAAGACACACAACAAAAACAACAAACAATGAATGAATTAAAAATGATAATAATTTAAGCTGTCCCTCAGACTGTATTTCCATTGAAATTATAATCATTTAAAAAAATCAGCATCCAAGCATATGAAAATTTGTTTCTTTGTATGTGGCAATGCATTCCTTGCGTAGTGAAGTATAAGTGGCTGTCTTGCACTTGTCTAGTTCATAGATGGTCACTCCTTTGGGAAGGACAGAACCCCTTCTCATGTTTTGTCTGATGCCTGGCATCCTATTAGCCCCAATGGGTAACTCATTGCCCCTGCCCTAATCCCCAACATCAGAAAATTGCTGCGTGTCGCCTTTCGTGGTATAGGATTTGGCAGTGCGAACATTGTGAGAGGCAGAAAGAGTGACTTTGCTTCTTTTCAAGCCCTCCCCAAAGATTTCAGGGAAAAGCTGGAGGCCCAATCAGCTTGCAGACAGTGGTTTGGTGAGCACGAGGCCCAGGTCTCCTTTCCCAGCATGCTTTTCTTCCTCCCATGGGCTCTCACCTTAAGCAAAACAATGCCCTAATGGAAAGCGAACCTCTCCAAGCTTGCAGACTTGGTGGAGGGAAGTTCCGGAGCAGCTGTCACTGAATTTGGGGGGAGGGTGGAATTTGCCTTGGTCTCAGAGTTAGGGAAGGAGGAGGCTCTTGGATTCAGGGCTGGCTATGAATTCTGGGAATGTTTATGCAGCTGCACTCTATTAAGGAGGAGGGATCCTTTCCTTTTATTAATCCCAGCCTTACAGCTCAAAAAGAGTTCGAGTCTCCTAAAAGCAGGCGTGTGTGCGCTCGCTCACCCACGTGTGCAAATAGGTGCAGAGCAGCTTCAGGGGTATCTCTGGGGCACACATTTCCTTTGTTTATATATCCGTCTTGATCTGCAGCTGGCCATTGCTTCGTTTCTGAAGTGGGAGAGTCACCAAGTTCTGGCCTCTCTGGCTGATGTCCTGGATCAGTCAGCTGCAATTATTTAGCAGGCTCAGAAGGCCCCACGCACATGCTCAGAGGCAGCCTTTGTTACCATTTTCACATGTCAAGGCTGGCATTTATGGCACTGAAAATAAATAATAGGTTTTGGAGTCAAATTCAAAACAAGCAATAAGCCTAGTGTGGCTTTCTTATACCACCCAGCAAGTAAAACTTCACCATCCAGGCCTTGGGTCAGGAGCAAAGGGTTTGAGTCTTAGCATCTCAAATTTCAAAAGTCTGAATAGGAGAAACATCCTTACTTTCCAAGATGCTCACAAGATCCATTTTCAGTTCCAAGTATAACACACTTGGAGTTTAATAGAAGTCAGGCTATTCGCAAGCAGCATGCTGCATTAGCTGAGGTGTGCCCCAGACATGCCTACAGTCAAAGTCCAAACAGCGGGTTGCAGGGACCCTCCCTGCCTCGCCTGCTGCCAGGGCATGTCCTTCTGAGATGCCTCAGCAGGGACTGACTCTTGCACACTGCTGTCTTGACATCATTCCTCTGACTTTCCACGTGGAGTTCAGCTGCTGTACCAATATAATCCCGCTCCCCATAAATCCTAGCCCTCATTGGGGACAGGGGTTTTTAAAGGCAGGGCTGTGAAAGATTTAGAGCTTTTGGTATTGCACAGTTCACTCACAGAGTGTCAGTGAGAGAGAGGAGAATTCATGAGCTTCAGTATCTTGGTGCCAGGATCAGGATCTCCCATGATTTGGAATAACTAGGGAGTCATTCATATTTTGTTTGTTTTTTGGCATGACTATGCAAATAATCTCACGCATTCCAGGTTTGTCGAATGACACTGCCGAACCACATCGATCCGCATCTTCGGTTGCTCACACGCGTCAGCACTCGAATAAAGATGGAGTCAATGATGTGGATGTATTTGAAGCATGTTCAAGGCATGCAGAGTTTTATCCCGATTTAATGTGAGTCTATTCACCTTGGCTATTCACATAGCAGAGAATCCAAATCTTTTAGAAAAATTCAGAATAAAATCCAACATTGATTATTACAGATTAAATGGTTTTTTGGCAGCATCCCCCCAACTTAATCAGATGCATGTGAACAACAAAGAGTCAACCCAGATTCTAATCTCTCAGTTATTTTCACCATATGAATAACCACCCCTAAGTATCAGGTGTATGTGTATGTGTGTACACATGCAGGGTGTGATTAGGACATGGGATTGAATGAAACTCTTCCCATATACATTATTCTCTTCTCCTTCCCCCCTTCCCCAAATATTGTGCCTTTGTGGCACAGACTATGTTAATGAACATAATTTGTATTGATCCATAAACATTCCCAGAACAGTTTGTGAATTTTGCCTCACCCTTCCCAAAGGTGCTATTTATTGAGGATGAGGAGAACAGACAGAAGAACCATGGGAGATGCTATCAATGGACCTTCTGCATTATGTCTTATCCTACCTATACTTTCTTTTATTCTAATCTCAACATAGCTAGGTTTGCAGCTCTTGCGACCTCGGCGAGACTGACAGCAGCGTAAGGCAGAGATTAGCACAAGAATGTGGCTTGTAGATTGTCACTGCAGAAAACATGACCTTTTGCTATCCACGTTAGCCGCCCTTGGTAGAGCTTAATTTGAGTCAGGTCAGCTTTAAAGGGCAGGACCCCTCCCTGAAAGATTTCACAGCAATAAAGAAGAGTGGCTCAAGAAGGGCAGAATGCCTTTCCTCACTATTAGGAAACTGCTGGGATTAGGGAATAAGTGCTCCAGCCTGGCATCTCTTGTTCTGGCAATTAACTCTTGGTCCACAATCCTTTATTTTCTGGGCCTGACCTATTTTCTTGTAGAAGGAGTGAAACAGGAATGTGCCACCATCACCATATTCCTCCTGCTTTTTTTTTTTTGCAGCTGTTCATCATACGCATAGTGTATATGGTTAACCTGGGGGGTACTGGGCTGTATTTTCAAAGCCGTGAGGCATAGATGAAGGGAGTAACCAGTATTAGTGTACCTTGGTATGTTTGAGCAGCTGTCAGGTTCCTTAACTACTGGACTTTGGGCAGTCTAAAATTGCAATTAATAAATCATAGCAACCATCAAACTTCTTCTTAATTGGAAATTTGGGACAATCCTGAAGGCTAGTTAATGAACATAACTTTATTATGAAGTCGAAGACAATGGGCGCTATCAAGCAGACATTAATCCTCTTTTGCAGACTCTGCCACCTTGAGGCCTGCCATTAGCAACAAAACAATATACATGCAAATCACTCCTGCCTTTCCAGATCACATAGTATATATACCCAAGTCCTTTCCAGGCGAACATTCTCTGAAGATGCCAGCCACAGATGCTGGCGAAACTTCAGGAAGAAACTCTTCTAGAACATGGCCACATAGGCCGAAAACCCCCACAAAGAACTATGTAACTTTACTGACCCATAAACATTACGTGAACAATCAAACTACTTTCCATCCCAGCTCCCTTTTCTAATTTGAAACTCATTCCTCTTCCAAGCCTTTATCTTGGAAAGGCTGGGTCTCCTTTGGATTTTATAGAAAGATTAATTTACTCAAATTTATTAGAATCCATTGATAGAAAAATAGGTAGATCTGTAGAAAGGTCCTTTGGAAGAGTAGAATATCTGTAGTTTTTGTACTGATAAGAATGAAAACACAGAAGATAAAAGCAGGAAAAGAGAACTGAGTTTCCAATTGAAATCACTGGGAAACCTACAGGATAGTTACCTTTTAAATAGTTGCCTTTAAAGTGGGGACCCTTCTCATCTGGTTGATGTTTCACAAGTCTGCTGACTTGAAAGAGTATGAAAGTAACTGAAACCTTTATGATATATATTGCATAATCCTTATGTTAAACGAAACAGAAGGCTGGTTAGGTCTCCAGTTCAAGTCAATGACAAGTAAAAAGATAAACAGGTTACAGAGATGAGTAAAAGTAGTTTTAAATTAATAATTGAATGAATGTAACTAAAATGTATGAAAAAATATATAAATAAAAATCGGAACTAATTTCAGCAAAAATCGTAAGGACATATTTTGTAGCATATGTATATATTTTTCCAAGATGTGCTTAATCAACAAAATTGGTTCATTAGACAGTGGCATCCCTGCCCCTGGTGTCACCCAGTGTGTGTGTGTGCAGGGCTTCCTGGGGCAGAACCTCTGGTGTGGGGGCAGGGCTTCTGAAGATGGTGGCAGTGGCGGTGATGACAGCAATGAGGTGCAGTGGAGGGGTATGCTCGGCCTTCCTCCTTGCTATGGTGTCGTGGCTGCAGCCACGAGGCTTGTGAGGGGTGGCTGGGTGTCACCTCTTTTCTGAAGTGTCACCTGGTGTGGACTGCATCCCTTGCACCCCTCTAGTGACACCACTACCATTAGTCATTTGTTCTGTTTGTTATTGCAGCCATTTTGAGGAAGTCATACAAGTTTTATGACATTCTAGGGAAATGAGGATCACCCCATCTTAATTTTGTTGCATTCCTCAAATCCCACATATGCTTTCTTCCCATCCTTGTTTAGTGTGGTGATGATGATGATGATGATGATGATGCATATTTATACACTATTCTTCAGCCAGAAAAGCTCTCAGAGAAGCTTACAAATTGTTAATTTGACAGTTCACTGCCCGCAGACTTACAATCTAAACAAGATATAATATATAAGGAAAAGGGAATGGCAGTTGGGAAGGGAACATAGCGGCTCAGCACACTGACACTAATAGGCAGCGCTGCACCACCCCTGGAAGCCCTGGGTTGGGGATGCAGCAACGGCATGCCATGCCCCCAACCCAGCCATTCTTGTACACATTTGCTGTTCCCATTTTAATATGTGCACATGGTTCTATGCACTCTTTATTTTTTCAAAGAGCTCCATTAGCTTCACTAATGTGTGTATTCTTGAGGCAAATATGCATTTCCTTTTACAACATGTTTCAAGAGATCTCCACTTTTGCTGAGATTGTCAAATAATCTCACATTAAATACCACACGTGAAATAGGGACACTGTCAGTTTCAGAGGAGCATGAGAAGTTTGGGAAGTTTAGCTTAAGCTGAACTGAGTACTTACCAATGGACCTACTGTGGAATCCTTACAGTTGTTGTTGTTACTGTCACTGTCCACTGAAGCCGAGACTGAAGCTGGCTGAAGTCGTTATTCTTTTATTTAATAATAACAACAACAATAATAATAATAATAAATACTCTTTGCATTATTATTGTTAATCAACTTAATTTCTTAATCCTTAATTATAACGCGCGCGCGCGCACACACACACACACGACATCAATTGCATCCAATCTGTTTACTTCCAAGAAAGTGTATTTAGGATGACACTGCTGGTCACCCACATTTAACTGATACAATTTAACTTTTTAAAAACACATTTACTTGGGAATACATTTCACCAAATTCTATATACATCTTTTACATAAAAAGTAAAACTATGTAAACCTCTTAAATAAATAAACTGGATAATATTGTAAATTCTGTTTATTTCAATTGGACTTGTATATCCATTTGGTTTCTCTTCAGATCATATAATCCATTTCTTACATATAATGAAGAAACTCTTACTCCAATGAAATTCAACATTCCATGTAGAAGTGTTTGGGAAACACATAGATGAACTCCCCTGATTTTCAATTAGTCCTTCTGAGGCCACATTCTCACTATGATTTAAAGCAAATTGCTGATCAGGTTATATGACCACCATTCCCATTTGAAACTAGTTCCGATCCTACTGTGATCGGTTTAAATTGCGATGAAGCAAGGCAAACACAAAAAAACCTGCTCTTTCCTGACACTAGTTCTTATGCGGTTCTTTTAAAAAGAATCAATTCCGAAGCATGTTCAACAAGTGGGAATGAAGGATCTGAATCACATCATTCTGGAGGTGAGGAACTAATGGTAGAGGGGTGTTTACCATTCAATTCATTAGTTTTGCAACTACTTGCAATTACCTGGGCAATCCGACGGCAGCTCATAGTGAGGCAAGTAGTTGCAAAACCACTGAATCGAATCTTCTATCAATTTATTTTAAACACACACACACACACCTATATGATATATATAGTGATATATATATAGTTATATATATATATATATATATATATAGAGAGAGAGAGAGAGAGAGAGAGAGATAGTGTTCTCAAGTCAGGCTGCTCAGGCTGCTGTTTATGTCACTGATGACACACAGATGACTGACATGCATTTTGAAGTGGCACAAACTAGCAGAAATGACAATCGTGCTAAAAAAGTGATTACAATGGGATAATGAAAAGATCTGCTTTCATAGACGGGGAGACAGCAAATGATGATGAGATGTTGGGGTGTCTTGTGGTCATCCCTGGCCTGCAGAACCTAAGGTACTGCCTTCAGATGTGGAGGATGCTCTCCTACTACCAATGCTGAGCTAAAATTACCCTGCCAATCCAATTTATTTCCTTATGTGGAATAGGAGAGAGTCCAGTAGCCATGCTGGTTGGGGGATTCTGGGAGTTTTTCCTAAGCCTCACTATAATCTATCTTATCAGGAAGACTGCAGGCAGGCAACAAGATTTTTAAAGAACACACACACATGCACACATGCAGCAGTTACAATTGCATTTCAAGAACTTAACAAAAATGAAATACAATTGGCTCTCTGCATCCACGGATTTTTTTATCTATAAATTCAAGCATCCATGGATTGAAAATATTCCAAAATACATAAATTTCAATGAGCAAACCTTGATATAAAAGAACACCATTTTACTATGCCATTGTATTTAATGGGACTTGAGCATCCACAGATTTTGATATTCATGGAGGGTCCTGGAACCAAACCCCAGTGGATACCAAGGGCTTACTGTATATGAAAGAGGGGAACTAGTTATGGCTCTCTATTGCTTCGTTTAGATTGAAATCTAAGGTCACAACCAGATAATGTATATTGTTCTGTGCCTTCTTTCTTTCTTTCTTTCTTTGAACATTTTTTCCTTATTTCATAAAATGCTGCTCAGGTGTCAGTTTGAAAGGAGACATAGATGTAAGCACAGGAGATGGAATCTTAATTGTTTTCTTTCAGCTCCTTTTTCTACCCAAATGTCTCCTGAGCTGCTTTTTTCTTCACATGGAAAATACCTTATTTCATAATTAAAAATGGAACACATTTTAATTGTATAAACTATACAATGAATTCTGTGCTCCTATTAGCTACTCCGGTCCCTTTTAAGCGGAAGCTGAAAATTCAGGAAGAGGCATCCTAGAATATCTTGGAGAGGGGAGACCCCCTGTAAGTGCCATATGGCTAAAACACTGGAACTACATCCAACTCAAGGTAACTACATTGGGCCTTTCCCATCTGTGGGGGCTCAATACCACCCACCCCCACAGATGGGGAAAAATGCAGAAGCTCAAGTCCCATATTATCCATTGGATGCTGACGTGCACCTGCCTGCATCAGCCCATCCATATGCATGTACCACCATTGGATAATATGGGCCGTGGTGATGCATGGATGCTCATATCTTTGGATGGGAAACCCACCAACACCAAGGGCCCACTGTAGAATATACTGAAAGCAACCTGAAGGGGACAGCGTAGTGGTGAGATGTGATGGTGCAATCTATGATGGCCTATTTATACAATCAGTTATCACGTATCTGATATTGCTGTCATCAGTGTATATACCGTATATACTTGACTATAAGTCAGCCTCATGAACCGTATATACTTGACTATAAGTCAGCCTCATGTATAAATTGAGGGCAAATTTTGGGACCAAAATTATGGATTTTAATATGATTCGTATATAAATTGAGGGTAAAACTTAGGGGCATGCAATGAAAGATGTAAAGGATGAAGCAAAAGAAAACAATGTCAAAGAACTTACAAAATTAGAGCAGGCATAACTATTTCTAATCATACTAAAGGCTGAAAAGATGAGAGTGTAGGAAGCAGTCAATGCTTCCAGGGCAGATTAAACTCTTGCCTTTCACCAGGGGATGGATATATGAGTCAAAGTCCAGTACTTACATTGACCCGTTGATAAGTTGACTCAGGTTTTTGGGGTCAAATTTTTAACCTTAATTTCTAGACATATACATGAGTATATATAGTACTTGGACTACTTTCAGTTACCATCCCCAATTGAAAGAAACCTGGATATACATAACCACATTTGCTTCCATTTCTCCTTTGTTAGCTTTGCACATTGGCTTTTTCCTTCTCATCCTCTTCATATCTCCTCCAAAGTCAACATTAGATTACAGTCTAGATAAGGACTGTCCAGATTGTTTAATCTGACTTGTTATGTGCAAGACCACTACAGCAGTCTTCCTCAACCATGCCAACTCCCAGAATCTTCCAGACAATACTTTGGTTGAGGAACGTTTGCTCTATTGACTTAACCTGGAGGTGTGACCTCACTTATGGTGTGCTCTGTCTTGCACAATTAACACTACTTCATGTCACGCTGCAACTGATATTTGCATTTCTTATATCCTCCTAAAGCTATCCTTACCTGGGAATGAGCCTCAAGGGATACAAAGACACTGAGTTCCATGCATGGAGCCACACTGTAAGAACTCTGATGGTGCAGCACAGCCCTTTTCCACCTTCTTAGTTTCGAAGAACCCTTGAAATAATTTTCAGGGCCTCAGAGAATCCTTGCATAACAATTATCTACAGCTAAAAAAAGTTTATTATTTATCCCACTCACATTCTCTTACAGAACTCCTAATGATGGCTCAGGGAACTCCAGGGTTTCAGGGAATCATGGCTGAAAAATACTGGCATAATAATTTCTATACTTAGGAGTTATTGGACTTAGCAGGAACAATTCCACATCAGGGAAATTTAACATAATGAAAACCTATGGACAAGATAAAACTTTAGATTTTCCCCATGATATCAAGAATGGTCGTTAAATGTAGTAAAAATCAGAGTTAGGCAGCAGGGATATCCCAAAACATTAGAAATGCATGCTTGCCCCTTCTATTCCATGTACAAAAGCCAATACATAATCTTTCTTCAGTATTGGTAACAAAATTGGTCTTCCATTCCACTAGGGAAGCAGGCAAACATAGAGGGCAGAGGCTCTTATTTCTCTGTTCTCTAAGTACATCTACATTGCAGAATTAAAGCAATTTGACACCACTTTAATTGCCATGACTCTCTTACAGAATCCAGGAATGTGTAATTTGGTGAGGTCAGAAGGCTCTGGTGCCTCACCAAACTATATATCCCAGGATTCTGTAGGACAGAGTCATGGCAGTTGAAGCGGTCTCAAACGGGATTATTTCCATACTGTGTTTTGGACTTGTATTCATGTGTGCTTTCAAGCAGAGCTTGGAAAACTTGTCTTTTTGGACTACGTTTTTCCAAATCTCCCAGCCAGCGTGAACAGTGGCCATGGTGTCTGAGCAATTCTGGAAAACATGATCCCCAAAATTAACGTTGCTGAGCTCTGCTCCTGAGTTTCAGAGACTCAAGAGAAATTGTGTATATCCTGTTTTAATAATTCAGCCAGGTCACCAAAGTCCATATTCCTGGAGATATGGATTAAGGGCGCTCCCACTGCAGACAGTTACACTAACTAGATCGCCTGTAGGGCATCTTTGAACTATTATGACGCAGCTGTTAACCAGCTAATGCGGTTCACTCAAGCTGTGGTTTCATCTTAGAACTCTATCAATGTTGCTTTGCTATCCTTCAGTTAATAAAGCCCTTCTATAAACAGAACATGCAATTATTCTATCAGTGTAATGGCTTGGAATAGGCAGACTATTTCAACATTAAATACCAACTCGCTACACCTTGTTAGAAATCTGACTTTCCCATTTTAATAGGTGCCCTGTGGACAGAGACACCATGCCATAAAATGCAAAGAGGCACACCCACTATGCTCCACTTGGTTGTATAAATTCCTTCTTCACCATATAATTTATCAAATAAACTACACTGAGAAAACACATGGGGTGGGGGGAGTCTCCCAGGACACAGAGGGAGGAATCGGAAAGCAATTGATGAAGCAGGTGAAGAGTGAATATTTTAATTTTCCAACATACCCAACAGCCAATGATGGAAAATAGATAAAAATAAGAAAATATGATATGGGCAGAAATTGCTAGGAAAAAAGCTGAATTTAGGAAATGCATCATACGACATCATTCTCATATATGTGTGTGTATGTGTGTGTGTCCAGGTAAGACTATGGGTGCATCAGCACATCACAGGAGTTTATCAGACAAGGGAAATTGGAAGTATAATCCAGTAGCAATCCGAATGCAATCATGGGGTTTAATGTTATTGCGTGATAGACTACCACACGTAATTTCGGGCAATGGGAAGTCAATCTGAACACAATCATGGGGTTTTACGTTATCGCGTGATAGACTACCACATGCAATTTAGGGCATTGGCAAGCTATTTTCAGGCAATGGGAAGTCGGTTCGAATGCAATTCAAATTCACGTAAATTTGCTGAACTAGAGAATTCACATGAATGCGTTCTGGCCCCACTTTCTTTTCTTTCAAAATTAAGAGGAATTCCTCCCGTGTGATAAACTCCACAATAAGCCATGGTTTCTTCTAGCTTCTCTCTAAGCAACTAATGGCATAGCAGGCAACCAAACTGGTGACTTGTCATCCTCATTCATGCTAACATCCCTTCCCCATTTAGACTTTTTTTGTATAAAAAAATGTGTGTATAAGAAGGGCCAACTGTATATGCATGCCAATACCTGAAAAGCACCAGATCCTGCCGGATCTTGGAAGCTAAGCCGGGTCAGTCCTGATTAGTACTTGAATAGGAGACCACCAATGAACACAAAAACAAAACAAACAGCATCATTTATATACCACTTCATACCAAACTAGCAGTGTCTAAGTAGTTTACAACTGTAAGCTAATAACACCAGGTGTTATAGGCTATATTTTAGAGGGAGGGACCAGCAAAACCACCAGTGAGTATTCAGTTCCTAAGAAAATCCTATGAAATTTATGGGGTCATCATAAGTTGATAGGTGACTTGAAGATGTACACACACACACACACACACACACACACACAGGCTGAGTTTTCATATTCTGTCTTCTAGAAGCTAATCAGAGACTTCTTCCATTTCCCCAAAGGCGTGGTTTCCACAAAAGATTACATGGAGGTGAGATTGGGGTGAGGAAAGCAGCGCATCTCCATTCCAAGACAGTAAATTCTCAAGAACTTGAAGAAATCTTCTTCCTTAGAAATAAATGTGTCTCTATATAGCGCACATGCACATCAGCTCTTACCGCTCCCTTTTAGAGTCAGGAAAGAAGGTCTGTGAGAAAGAGACCACACAAGCCTTCTTGACACAAATAATACTGTGTTTATTGTCATGTATGATGGAGAGTCTCCAGAAAAAGATCCTTTGTTGGAAGGGACTGGAAGAGACATCTAATCCAATCTACTGCCATAAAATAATACACAATTCTGTTTAAAGACCCCCCAAAAGAGAATCCACCAGTCACCAAAGCAGTCTGTTCCACTGTTGAACAGATCTTAAAGTCAGTTAAATTCTTCCTGATATTTAAGTAGAATCTCTTTTATTGTAATCGGAACCAATTGATTCATATTTTAGTTTCTGGAGCAGCAGAAAATATCACTCCACCATCTACATGACATTGCTTCAGATATTTAGAGATAACTACAATGTCAGTTCTCAGTCGTCTCCTCTCCAGAGATTTTCTAGAAATTTTCTAATTTTAAATTTAAGTAGTCAGTGGGGAAGAAACAGGAGATCATGTGAGGATTTCAAAAATCTGTAAACATATCTATAGGATTTCAGGACATTGGACCACTCACATCTAACACTACAACCTAAGTCATGAGAAAGACATCCAGAAATAACTAAATGTGCTCACTTTTTCTTGAAATGTTTAAGTCAGGGGAGTGCTTGGACAGGGAAGGGACAAATGTGAACAACTGTGGAGAAGCAACATTAATGGAGCAATGGTTGCTGTTGTGTGAAGCAATGTTAATCAGCACAAATCAACAGTCTGGATGAGCCCTTCATCTGTTCTATCAAAAGCAGTGCAAACCCCTCTGATACCCTAGAATTAACTAAGTATTGTAGCAGAAACCTTAGTGGACCAGAATGGATTTCATTGGCTATTCAATAGTTATACTAAGCTAATACAATTTTTTACTATTTGTGTATTACCTATAATGTATACCGTGGTTTGTAACCACTATTGTAATTGTTGCAGTTGTTTAGAAAAAGCATCTAAAACCTATTTCATTTCCATATCCAAAGGATTTTAAATTTGAACTGACATTCTCACATACCTATGCCATATACAGTATATATGTCTGTCCCTGGCTTCCACTACACCAAAAGCATCTGAGGAAGTAGACTGAAGTCTACAAAAGCTCATGCTACCAGCTTATTTTTTTCAGTTAGTCTCAAAGGTATCACAAGGTCTCTCTACATCTAATACCTTTAAACATTAAATGTTTAAAAATAAAACAGACTCTGTCCCAAATTTATTTCTAAAGCTAAAGAGTGGATCGAGGCCAAAAGCCTAAATCCAGCTGGTAATTCCAAGTAGAGTAGACCCTTTTAATGAATTGTTGCATTCAACACCATAGATTCAATAAATCTGTTCTAGTGGAGGGACTAGAAATTGGATTTAGACCACAATGTGTGCAATAGAAACAAAGCTTGAATCCAGATCTTAAGAACAAAAGTCCAGTTCTTCCAATCAACGGTGTTGTCTCTATAGTAGCCTAAAGGGAGTGGTTATAAATACCAAAGTTTTATGTGACAGAGAGCAAAAAAGGTGACTACACATAGTTGGTAATTAGGCAGGGATGAGAGAAAGCCTTTCCATAGCACTCATCTTCCTTGATGGAATAGAACACATTGTTGAATGGTCCATGGGAATCACATACCCTCCGATATTTCACAGATGAAAACCAGGACACATGTGGGCAAGCAACATCAGAATATAGTCAAAAATGGCAAAGCCTATTAATAGGAGACGCTGCAGAAGTTTGTTTTTCCTTGACTCTGCAGGGAAGGACAAGCTTACTCCCCCATCTGTCCTCTCCCTCCTGTTGAGTTAATTGAGTGCAAACTACTTTTGCACTTTTTGAACTCAGTTTACAGCAACTGAAATAGCCTGAGGACAAAGGGGGGAAGTTGGAGGAAGAGTGAGAAACTGGGGACGTTATCAGACAAGGGAAATTGGAAGTATAATCCAATGGCAATCTGAACGCAATCATGGGGCTTAACGTTATTGCAGGATAGACTACCACATGCAATTTCGAGCAATGGGAAGTCAGTCCAAACGCAATCATGGGGTTTCACGTTATTGCGTGAGAGGTGATCACATGCAAATTCGGGCAATGGCAAGCTATTTTTGGGCAATGGGAAGTCAGTTTGAATGCAATTCGAATTCATGTAAATTCCCTGAACTAGTGAATTCACGTGAATGCGTTCTGGCCCCACTTTCTTTACATTCGAAATTAAGAGGAATTCCTCCCGTGTGATAAACTCCAGGGACCTTTAAGAGTAGCTGAAAAGTGGGGCAATAGGTGATTAGTTGGGACAACGCCTGTCAAATCAGAGCAGTTGGAGGGTATGTCAGAACTTTTCAAAAATTACTTTTTTGAACCCCAGACTGTAAAACCTACTCTTTACACTGGAGGATTCTGAGAGTTAGAGTCCAAATAAGTAGAATTTCCAAATGATAGAAGCTACACCTTGTACACCAAAATATTTCAAAGCCATCTCAAACACTTTACATGTATTACAGAGACACTTGATTTCTTCACCAATAAACACCCACTTTAGTCTCATAGAGAAAACAGAAATGATGCTAAACATTTCTCCCATAGTTGCAGGAAACATTTTTGCTTTGTTTTTAATTAACATTGACTATTTCCCTCTAGTTCTTTCCATTGCACTAAACTTCCTTATGCACACTTGTATACCTCTAAATTACAAACACCTCTGGGGCATCTCACTGCAGCTGTTTAGCAGCTGATTATGCCACTATTATGCATAAAAGCCTGCTATGAGAGATACTGGACAATCTAGTGAAACTCCAGGAGCGATTTAGAGGAAACAATTATGATGACTTGTCTGGCATTTATCCAAAACATCCTCAAAGCAAACAAAAATGCCAGGGGTTGTTTAATGAACGCAAGTGATCAGGACCTTTGCCTCAACACAATGCTCTTCAGCCATACTATCACTAGACACAGTGTTTGGTGCCATCAATGATACATTATGAGCATCTGTCTCCTTTTGTGTCGCTAGAGATTCATACACTCCACAAGGATAAAATAAGCTGAAAAGAACACAAGTTTGTGTGTGTTTAATTTTACCATACCAGTAATTTAATAAACTGAACATATTGTAGTTCATTAATACATTTAGGTTAGAAATCAGAAGTCAGAAGCTCATTGAACATTTCAACTATAACTCCAAGATTTGGTTCCGTGTAAATGTAAAAGTAGGGGTAAAGAAGAAAGGAAAGACATCATGGTGATGCAAATAAAAATTAAATGATGTTTTGTTTTAAAGATTTGTTATATTTATGAAGGATAGCTCCATGATAGCTTAAGCAGAGGTAAGAATTTGTAGTCCTCTGGATATTGTTGGATTACACCTGCTGTCATCCCTGACCAGTGACTATGTTGAGTGCTCTAAATGGAGTTGGACCTCAGCAACATTTTCAGGACCATGAGTTTCCCACCTCTGGTGTAATGGAGACTCTATGTAAAGACTCTATATAAAATAGACAACGAGGAGATAGAAACTGTAAAAGAGATAAACATTGGAGTAAAAGAGATAAACATTGGAGTTTATCACATGGGAACCATATGTACCTCCATCCCGATCACAATTAAAATGTCTGTATCCCACAAAGGTGCGCAAATGTGTGAATGATTTTCACATGCAGAACACAATAAAGCGCTAGAGGCTTATTACTAAAGCAAGAAAGAGGTTAGAATTCATATTTGGTTTTCACACAGATGCATGTAAATCCTGTTGATGGTATGGGAATCGTGTTTTTGTGCATGCACACAGAAGAATTAGTTGCATCACCAGAGCACACATGGCAGCAAATAAAATCACCAAAAGAAATAAATAATTTTTTACACAATTTTCTTTATAAAAATATACTGTACTGTCCCTTACTTTCCCAGAAATGGTATCCAACCTAAGTAAAAAGAACAAAACATTACCCAAAACATAGGAAAGTTTTTTAAAAAGCATAAAAGGTTACTTTCCTTTTGGCAACTGGCACAACAAAGCAGCACTGGAAGTAAACTGTCCTAAAGAACCATGGGAAATCTGGCAACAAGTACAAAAACTGTGAGAATGCCGTGAATAAACCGCAAATAGCTTTCACATTACAGCATTTGTTCAAAGAAATCAATAGTGAATGAATACACGATATTTTCCCGAAAATGACTAATTGCTGGTTCATTTCTCTTTCTAGTCGGATTCTTAGCAGTTTGCGCACAACGTCGTGTGAAAACCAATAGCACAATTACACCTAATACACTGGATAATCATGGGTTCTTACCCTTTTAAACTTCCAATTTCCCCTCTGTGATAAACTCCATTGATGGGAACAGGGGCAGCAGCCAGGAAATCAGAAGATTAAGAATGGGGAGGGCAGCTATGAAAGAAATAGAAAAGATTCTAAAATGCAAATATATACAACTGAGCATTAAAGTTAGAATTGTCCAAGCCATTATATTCCCCATCATTAAGTGTAGATGTGAGAGCTGGACAGTTAAGAAAGAAGATAGGAAGAAAATCAATTCATTTGAGATGTGGTGCTGGAGAAGAGGGTTAAGGATAACCGTGGACAGCCAAAAAGACAAACAAGTTGATCCTAGAGCAGATCAAGCCTGAAATCTCCCTAGAAGCCAAAATGACAAAACTTAGGCTGTCGTATTTTGGATATATCACGAGAAGCAAGGACTCCTTAGAAAAAACAATAATGCTGGAAAAGGTGGAGGGAAGTAAAAAGAGAGGCAGGCCACATGCTAGATGGATGGACTGTATTAAGGAGGTCACGGATATGAATTTGTAGGACCAAAACAGAGCAATGGAGGATAGGGAGTCTTGGAGATGTCTCATTCACAGGGTCACTATGGATCGAGATTGACATGAAGGCAGTTAACAACAACTATGTAAAGGCAGTATACATTTTGAGTACCAGATCTTGCCTTCTTGCTTTTCTTATCAGACATCAGGTTTTGCCATCATGGAAGAAAAGATGCAGGACAAGAATGGATGTTTGGCCTGATCAAGCAGAACAGTTCTTCATTGCCTCCCCACCGCCACACCTGCGGGTATTGATTTCATCAAGTTTCTCACTTCTGAAACATACCATTTCTAAGCTACAAAAAGTTGTGTTAGTGTAGATGCGAAGATCTCTAAGCATGTGCAGAATATCTCCCATTAACATTAATAATAGCCTTCACACTTTTAAGAGAAAGAAAAAGGAGGTGATGGATTCAGTTTGAACCAACATGTAGCCTTCCAGCATATCATGATATTCTTTTTGGAAAGCTGCTAACGGTTGGGACAATGCAATTGATCAATTAATTTCACATTTACATCACGGATGGCAGAGAGTATGTAAGTTTTAATCAAACACCAAATGGTCTCCTTGCTAAACTGCTGGTGACGGATCAGGAAAAGAATAATGGATAGCTAAATGAAAGCACTGATACACTGTGCATATGCTGTCAAAAAGGTGAATTCCACAATGAAATTATAAAGAAAGAAAACAGAACAGCCAATATTGTGATGCTATGCACCCATGGTATGATCATACTTGGAATCCAGTGTACTGTTCTTGTTAACACACCTCAGGAAGGATGCTGTTCTGTTGGAAAGCTGCACAAAATATGTGTTATTCCTATTCAAGAAAAAATTTCAATGGTTTAGACTTTTTAAATATGGAAACAAAGGTGAATATATGAGGATACATGACAGAGGTGTGCTACATTATGCATGGCATGGAGAAAATAAAGAGTAAGAATAGTAATAGAACCGAACTACTGAGTAGCAGGAAATTAAGGTTAAATAAAAACCTCTACTCACAGTGCAAGTTAAACAACACTTCAATAGACGTTATCACATGGGAGGAATGTCTCTCAATTTTGAAAGAAAAGAAAGGACCAATTTGAAAATGAATGCTATTACGCAGATGGTTATCAAATGCACAGAAGAACACAGCACCCATCCCAAAGCCAAAGTAGTGTGAATGCAAAAGAAATTATCATATGTATATGTACCCTTCGTAGTCTAGAATTTGAATTAGCATCCCTGCACATGCACAGTGAGGACAGAATCGGACTGTGACCTTTTTATATTTCTGACGGGCCTTGCCTCCAGTTCCTGCCTTGTTTCACGTTATTTGTTCATTCATTATTCTTTATTTCACATTATTTAGGCAATTCACATTATTTGTGCATTCATTACCCCTTATTTCACGTTATTTAGGCAATTCATCAATTCGAAATCAGTCCAAAGCAACCTTGTACTTGGTTTGAGCATTGGACTATGACTCTAGAAGGCAGGGATCGAATCCCACTGGGTGACCTGGTGTAAGTCACACTCTCTCAGCCTCCTCAGAAAACGGCAATGGCAAACCCCATCTGAATAAACCTGCCAAGAAAACCCTGTGTCAGGGTTGCGAGAGGAAAAGAGAGAGCCAATTCCTTCCCTCCAGTTGGAGAGGATGAGTTTGCAAAGGGAAAGAGCTGGAAAGGGCTGAGAGGAGGAGGGAGGCAGTGTGTGTGTGTCTCTGGGGGAAGGGCTGCTTCATCCCCAAAACAGCTCCAGTAGCACTCTGAGAGGAGAGAACAGCCCCCCCCACACACACACATGGAAGGAGGGAGGGAGGGAAGGAAGGAGGGAGGAAAAAATTGAAGCCAGCAAAGGATCTTGGGAATTGTAGTCTGATTAGAAGGCAGTCCAAGGGCAACTGTGGCCTGTTACAGACAGCCAAAATAAAGCTGCTTCGAGTCACAGTGGCGGTATGATGTTTCAATGATGCATGCGTCCTAAGAGTCCAGAAGCCGCACCAAAGCCACGC